>NC_056725.1:1378999330-1379016830 GCF_019279795.1 Protopterus annectens | reverse complement strand
TTTCAAAGAATTATTTGGTATAGCAGGTTTCTGCTTGGTATATGTTCCCAGGACTTTTGTGTGCACACAATATCCATTACTACTCTGGTTTGGTTCTGGTTTATCTGCTATTCACCCTCCAATATTCAGTCCACTTTTTTCACCTATTAATCCTAACATTTTTAATTCTCCTCTTCTCCCACCACAGTGACTTGTAGCAAGGCTTCCCCCAAGGTCAATATCCCATTTAAAATCAAACTAATTCATATAAAGCTATTTTTTAACAATTCAGCTTACTGATTGTTTTTTGGCACCTTGAGTCCTCCTTGCTCCAACCCGCTCCGTTTGCCCTTGGTCTTCTCAGGCTCACACTGCTCACCTACCCTACCCCCATTCCCACCCTGCCCCACTTACATTACATTTATACCTAACCAAACCACACCCCTTACTCCACTCAACCAATCCATACCCATCTCCTCAATATCCTCTATAACCCTACCTACTCACTCTACCACTCCCCTCTCCTTCACTCTACTCCACCACCCTCCACCTACACACCATGCAGTTCTACTACTCCTTATTAACCAATACTCTTCTACTCCACTTTCTTTACTTCACCACAACTCCACCTCCCTCCACTCATACCAAATCAGACACGTCCACTCACCAACACTACCACTGTCCACTCTCTACTCATGATTCCACAATTATAGTAACATTATCCCAAAACTCTGTAATCACACAACCACTCTCTTCTCATGTCTCAAACACTTACACACCAACCATCCTGTTTCCTCAGCTTCCCAATATGATACTCTAATTAACAAACTTAGACTTCTTCTACTACACTCTATAACTCAAATTAAACTCCGAGCCAACATCCATCCCAACCCAGGTCCCATTAATAACTTCTCTCAGTGTCTACAATCTTTTCCATCTCCCACTGTGACAAACTCTATCGAGTCTACTGCCTTTCCAATCGACAAGCTACTAAATGGGAAAACTCTCTTTCCCCCTTAGTCCCCATCTCCGTGGGTGTACCCCAAGGTTCTATACTTGGTCCTCTCCTTTTTATCATATTTACAAACAACCTTAGTTCTGTAACTCAACTAGCCTCCGTAGTACAGTACACCGGTGATGCTACACTTATCTGCTCAGCCACCTCTCTTCAATTAAAAATGCAAACTTCTTTTCATGACATTGAAAAATACCTCTCTGAACACCAACTTATACTAAACCCCAACAAAACTAAGATAATAGTTTTCAGAAACAAAAAAACTAAACCTTGCCAGTCCCTGCTCACAATCCTCTCCTCAAATGGAACTGAGATAGCACCCATTAACCAGACTAAACTTTTAGGTGTTACAATCGATGATGATCTAAAATTTGATAAACATATCACTCTGACAGTCAAAAAAGTCCACATCAAACTTGGCACCCTATACAGGGGCCAAAGCATACTTAGCTCAAAACCCCAGGCTGGCCACTGTTCGGTCACACCTGCTATCCACCCTCCTGTACGGTTCTCTCACATTCACAAACCTACAAAAGACTGACCTCAACAACCTAGAATCCTGTTACAATAAAATCGCCAAATATGCCACTAATCATCCACACAGATCTCACCACTGCTCAGTTCACTCACAGCTAAACTGGCTAGAACTCCACTACCTTTTATCACTCAATCAACTTACCTTACCCACAAAATAGTCCATCAACCTAGCAACTGCCCTGCTATTTCCAGCTTAGTCCAACCTAGTACTAATCTCAGATCACTTAGATCTTCTAACAAACTTATGCTAAATGTTACACACTCCCGCAACTTTCATGGTGACTCCCTCTATTCTCACAAAGTAGCCAAACTATGGAACACTCTTTCTGGGACCATAGTAAAACATCCTAACCACTATGAGTTCAAACTACTCCTAAAGGATCTCCTTGCTAGTCATTGGCTGTGCTCTTGCCATACACCAGGCTAATTTCTTCCCAGTTCCCTTACTTTAACCCACCTTTTGCTCCATCTAACTATACCCTAATTCCTGATGCTTCTAGCAACCCCAGTCCCCACTTCATCACTAAGCTGAATTTCTTATTTTTTCTTCTCTATGCAGAATTTCTCATTTCTCTACCACTTAGTTGTTTGCTGAATTTCCTATATTTTCTGCTACTCACCCGGTATTCATATGTTCTATGCTAATAACTATGCCTGCATTTGCAAATTGTCTCAGAGCTCAATTTATGTTTCTCTGTATACTTGTATCCTTTGTTATTTTAATTTGTTTTTGGTGTATATATTACTATTGTTTGTATTGTACTGTTGTGGAGCTTTTCTCCCCGGGTCTCCACTGAAAATGGGCTCCTGGCCCAGTCGGACACTACCTGGTTAACAAATGTAATAAATGAATAAATAAAATAAATAAATAAATAAAGCTCAAGTCAGTTATGCCCGATTAGGTTCAACTACTAATTTACCTGTACCCCCCCCCCTTAAATATGCAGCAGTATCTGTAGAGAGGAAGAGAAGAGATTCTACATTGGCCCTCTCACAATATAATCTCTGACTTCAGAGTCTTTTGCATTAAGCATCTATTAAGATTTCTAGCTGTACCACAGCTCATAAAAATGTCAGAAGTTTCTGTTTCAATATGGATTACTGTTGAAGTGTTTGTTTGTTTGTTTGTGTCTTTCGGCTTTTCTCGATTAGGGGTCGCCACAGCGGAACTCCGGTCCGCTAATGATTGGCAGTAGATTTTTACGTGATGGCTTGCCGGGCCTAATGCACAACCTTCAACAAAGGAATGCCCATTCATGCATGTCGCCACACAGAAGACGCTTTGAAAATTCATTCAAAGGCGAGATCAGACATGGCCTAATTTCCAGAACTTTGCACTCTTCTGTCTGACTATGCTGGCTGCTGTTTCCTGGGAACATACCCATGCCCCTGCCATCTTCATTTCTTTCTTACCACATTACACTATTGGTCATTTGCACTGTTACTTGAAACCCTGTAATTTGACAATCTGGCCATGATCCAGAGCTAGTTGGGCATGGACCCTTTTTGGAAAGATCTTTCTTTATTATTGATTCAACTGTCTGGTAGCATGTATTGCTGTTTAGCTGTGTTTGTGGGTTGTTGTAGGCCTTAATATGGTATAACTACCCTTTTTAGAATGAATGGTGCTCAGATTCCCCACAGGGCTTCCACCTGCAGTGTTACTGGTTGGGTTTTTTTCATACCATTTCCAGCTTTGATAAGAAAGCACTTAAGAGATGGCAGAAAAATTCTTAGGACCTGCCTTGATAAGAAGTTTTTCAGCTTCACTGTCATACCATACCATATGACCCTCAGCAGTTGTCTCTTTAGGCAACTCTGTGAAGAAATATAGAAAGCCTATGAAGTGGGCCCTATAGAAGATCAGGGACACTTCCATCCTAAATGACTTTTATTGGCCCAAGGTGTCATCCCCTTTGAGGCGTTTAAGCAGCCCTCAGCCCAGATGCATGTTATTACCAAGACCCTAGCAGTCCTTAGCCTAAGGTGTATATTTCCCCCGTGTCAAAATTACTTCACCTGTGGTAGCTGGTTCAAAAGCATCCACGTCCAATGGCCATTCTGTTACATCTGGAGATGGGGAAAGTCCTGTTGTCTTGGTACAAGAGTATTCCCAAAATCATAGGGTTAAGATGCAGATCCTAGTCCTTGAGTTGGCACCTCCCTTCATGGTGATCACAGAGATGGCCAGTGTTCAGAGGACTACCATGTTCCAAGCAGGGCTAGTATGTAGATGTCAGATTTAAGGCAGGTCCTCAGACCAGAGAGCCCTCCAGGCTCCTTTCCAAAGTTGACAGAAATTGGTCCAAAATATATTTATCCAAAACCTGCAGGCTTGGCTGCACCGACAGTATTTCTAGGGCAGCCCTTTTTAGAAGAGGAAGAGGGAGATTTCTTCTGCTTGATTCAAACTCCTTTTGTTATAAAAGGTAAGATGAGCTGATTTGTAAGTCTTTGATGCAGTCCTCTTTAAGGTATGACACAGACTATATGCACACACCCATCAGAGAGCATCTCATGTGAGACTTTCTTTAGTGAGTGCTAACTTTAAATGAAAAACTAAAGAGGTCTTAAATTTATTTATTTATTATTTTTATTTGAAATTTGTTGATCGGGAATGCCCAACTGAGCCAGAGCCCTTTTTCACTGGAGGCCTGAGGAGAAAAGCTCCACAATTAAAAAATATGGTTTACAATAAAAGCAGACAGTGAGAAGATTACAGAAGAGAGATTGTGATTTCTGACCAGAGTACAATCTATGTAAGTATACAAAATTTGAGTCTTGGGTATAATCTCTATGCAATTTTACAAGGACTAGAAGCTATGTAGGATAATCATCCCAAGTTAAACTATTTACTAGCTAGCATTTTCTAAATGAACTAACAACCAAAATAACAGTCACAAGAAAACAAAAATAATACAGCAAATGAGTCGATTTTTTACATAAGGTAAAAAAATGTGTATTTAGCTAGACAGTAGTAGAGTAGTCAAACATGCATTAAAACATGTAATAAATGTCAAGCTGGGTGAATTAAAGAATTTTTAGTGCAATGACTAGTGTCAATGCAAGGACAGGCAGTGAAGAGAGGGTAAGGTTGAGGAAGAAAAGGGGGGAAAGAGGCAGTGAGGTTAAGTGGGGGAGTTGGGGGGATGAGATGTAGGGATGGAGAGGCGTCATTAAAGGTAATTTGAGCAGTAAAAGTACAGGTAGAAAGTAGGTGTTTTTACAGACCTTGTTTTTATGACCATACGTTGATTGTCAGAAGCAGGTGGGTAGCTGGAGATTGGCTAGGTGTTGTTTAAGTGGGATTTAGGCAGTGACATGTCCACTTGATTATCATTTTTGAGTGCTTTTTTGAATTCATGTGGATGAGTTAATTGTCAGATGGGTAAGGGTTGCTTGCTCCAGGCTAGGGCTGGGGATAGCTGTAGAGGTTTTGACCCATAGATGTTTTGGGTTTGTATATTACAACTTGTTCTACATTGGCACACCTGAGGTTTCTGGAGGGGGTCTAAATAGAGACGAAAGAGAACATGTATGGGCATGTGGAAGGTTTGTAAAGTATAGAGTGTATGAAGAAGACTTGAGAAAGTAGAAGTTGATGGGGGAACTCCAGCAAGTTTAAGGCTTTAAGTGAAAGACAGCAATGTGAGAGAGATGTCTGGTTAGCAGCAAACCAAGCTACCTTATTATAGGTGGTTTCAAGGGTTAAATGCCCAGAGAAGATAGACATTTTTGGTTTGGGCACCCCAAAGCAACTCACTATTCTACCAGTGCTTGGGGCATTTATGGGTGTTTTTATTATACCCTCTCTGAAGCTAGACTCCCAACCCTTGATCCTAGGAGCCCTGACCATTTTTGCTGGAGAGCTACATCCCAAATGAGGAGCAAGGACAAAGCCAGGAGGCAGAGAGGAAGTGATTTAGTAATGGTTTAAAGAGATGAAAATGTGTGATAGACATGATAGCTGTAGGAATTTTATTCCAAGTTCTAGCTACACTGCTGGAATAGAGACTGACCCTAATAGCCCTTTGTGGTTTTTGATGCTAAGCAGTTTTTTATTATTTGGCCAAAGGGGATGAATTGCTAGGCATGTGGATGAGGGTATGTATGATTTTATATTTTAAGATGAGTTGTATAAGATAGGTGTTGAGGAAGCTCGAGCTAGTGAAGTGTTTTTAGTGCTAAACAGTGGTGGGTCTGGTAAGGCTTGCTGCAAGAGACTCTGACAACTTTGTTATAGCACTATTCAAGTTTAAAACTAAGTGGGGCTTGTGGGTTGCTCTTGATAGGAGCTCCTTATAGGAAAGAGGGTAACAGATAAGTGGCAGCTAGAATTACCCTGGCAGAGTCTGTAAGGAATTTCTTTACTCTGTGTAGGTTGTTTAGTTTTTATGAGGTTTTCTTGATGCTGTTGTGGGTATGGAAATCAAATTTAAGATCGTCAATTTCATTCCAAGCTGTTTTATATGTGGAGTAACTTCAATCATTGCATTATTTAAGGAAGAAATGTTAAAGATGTTTTTTCACTGAAAGGGGATTTTGGAAAGAAAAGAACTAAATTAGTTTTTTTTTTTTTTTGAGTGGCATTAGTTACAGCTGGTCATCCTGTAGTCAGCTTTCGACAGAGTTAAAGGCTTCTTGAGCAATTCTCTGAAGATCTAAACAAAATCACATTAAAATGTCTTGCATTGTGATTGTTAAAAATTTTTACCAAAGCTGCCTCAGATCTAGGAAGACTGGGTCTTAGCATAAATCCAACACCTCATTGCCTTCATGCACGCCTATAGCAATGTGGCCCCCAAGAGTCAAATCACTTCAAATGTATTATTCCAAATCAGTGCAATAACAAAATGTCTTAGTAATAGGTGATTATATGAAAGAAAAGAAAATTGCAACTACGCTGCTAAGTGGTTCTCCTGCCAAACGCAAAATACAAATAAGTAGAACAAAACAGGAGATCCAGCCACGAAGATCGTTGAAAAAGGCAGTTATAAACTCCAAGTTGAAATCAAAAAGTCTTTTATTACAGCAATGTAAAGGAGGATAAGCGCTTTCGTGTAGGATACCCCACGCTTCTTTAGACAACGATATACATCATAGAAAATGCTTAAATATAAAAAATATATTGTTATCTGAAGAAGCGTGGGGTATCCTACGCGAAAGCACTTATCCTCCTTTACATTGCTGTAATAAAAGACTTTTTGATTTCAACTTGGAGTTTATAACTGCCTTTTTCAATGATCTTCGTAGCTGGATCTCCTGTTTTGTTCTACTTATTAATAGGTTATTATATGGTTAGGTATACAGATCCTCCATTCAAAAGGCTAGACAAAAACAGGGTTACAGTGATTTTTTTTTTTTCAGGTAACAGGATCTCTGCTATAAGGGCTCAAAAGACCCTTTCTCCTTACAAGATATGAATGCAATTTAATGATGGTCTATATGGGAGTGAATAACTTGGAATGCAAAACCCTGAGGCCGGGACATGCAGATGCATCAGAACTCTCCCTTTGTGATGAATGAATGCAAAACACTAATCCAGGGTGGAATCCTTCCTCCTCCAAGAATAAGGGCTAGGTATGAAAAAAAAGATAATTGACTTTAACAGATGGTTAAAGTAGTTGGTGTTATTCCAGGGGTATTCAGTGTATGTCTTCTTGAAATGAGATGAGGTGTTCAATAGTCAAACTTGCTTCACAGGGAATGGCTTGCAACTCTCATTCCAAGACTTATGAATAGTCCCTTTTTAGTGCCACAAACACATCAAACCTGAAACTGGATCATATTAAGTTGTCTGTTCTCAATATCAGACATCTCAACAGCAATTTGTCCAGTCTTAATGCTCTCCTATATGTGGCATGCATCTATGTTTATGTAATTATTGAGACTTTGTTTAAATGCAAATGGAGTTCTCCCACCATTCCTTGATTTTGTGCCTACTATACCTTCAGACTTAATGGCAATTGTGGTAATGTCTCCATATTTGTCCGGGACAATATTACCTCCAGATAGATTTCCAGAGACCAACAAACTGAGCTGTAAATTCCAGATCAGCCTAAACATGACACTTGCAGTTTGTTACAGGACACCATCCCTAACCCTTGATGGTCATGCAAGATTCCTAAATGTACTTAAACTCCCTGTTGACAAGAAGTCCATTATATTGGGAGACTTTTAACTAGCCCTCAAACTAGAACACCTATATTTCCAATGTAGGGTATGCCTTAAAAGATTTTGCTTAATAAAACTTCACTGGAGCAGATAGTGAACAGACTCACTTGAAGACATGTTCTAGATATTCACCCTTACAAATACAGCCAGTTCATGCAATAACCTCAGTATCTCCTTCCCTGATTAAGTCGTATCATAAACATGTGATATCATCCTTCAAAATCCATAAAGTCCTTGGAACAAATATCTCTAAAATTAAGGATTTTAAACTTACTGAACTCATCCAACAGCATGATGAGGTTTCAAATTTAACTTATGGCAGCGTCTATTCTGACACTGATACCAGCAGGTGCCTTACTTTAATACACAGATTTGGCTGTCACAACTATAGAAATATAATGGGAATTTCAAAAATAAACCACCATAGTGCTCTGACAAAGCAAATGCACTTTAATACAAAAGGAAAAAGTCATTAAACTATACAGTAGATCGAAAACCCCTCATATAAAGGATAGTATAAACATTTTAAGTCTAATATAGCAACACATGAACTTGGATACTTCTGCAGCTAAGGACAGTTGACCAAATATCTTCAATATCTTCACTCATACCTTCAGTCTGTCACTAAAGACTTCATATCTTCAGCTGTGCCGCCTGAGATCTCACTTGTCATTTCTTTTACAGAGAATATCTCCACTTCAAATGGGAGGCTGAAGAGTTCTTTCAATTGCAGATCAGATTAAGATTTTTTTGGGGCCTGACAAACCCAAAACCTATGGATATTCCACTAGTTCCAGAAGTCTTGGGTGATGCAATTTACAGTCCCAATTTGTAACCTGAACCCCAGCTGCCTGCTCTGAGGAAGCCAGACCATTCTTAGTGACTTTCACAAATGCTTGTGCAAGAACCCATTTGGTGATCCAACAGTGGAGTCCATGTATTCCAGCTTGGGATCTAGTGTGGTTGCATCCATTAACTCCCTTTGCCAATGACAGGCAGGGCAGATAGCTATCCTATTTTGGGAACAAAGTCCTATAACTCTGCACTCCTGGCTTTTAAGACTCTTAACCACCAGATCTGCATTCTAACATTACAGCAATCTCTTCTTAGCCAACTGAGACAAGAAGGCAGAGAGGAGAGAAGTCAAGGGCCTGAAAAGTGAGCTGCTCAAACTATGTAGCCTAAGTACCCAGTTTGTCAAGCACTGAATAAATTCTGGTTATGATACGATACATGCATTTTCTAGGGTGGCTACTTATCGAGTTAACTGGCATACTCATCTAAGTACTCAACCCTATCAGAACATGTGAAACGGGAGCTCCTTGTTGCTCCACTAGATAAGAAATTTCTCTTTGAACCTTTACAGAAGGTGTGTAAGAAATGGTGGAAATGTAGTAAAACATGCAATCAGTTGAGGAACTTTCATTCCTCTGCTCTAAAATAAGTCAGAAATTGCAATAATAAAGGCTGGCCCTTCTACTCTAAGTAGGAGAAGAACAAACCTCAAAAAGGGAATAAAGCATACTACAGAAAAAGAAAAATGGCAAGCTGACCTGAAGGGAAAGGCTGGAGAGGCTCACATTCATAACTCTGATGGAATGTTATGACTCTGAAAATCTCATAACTGTTCAAAAACCCCATCCCCACTTTCCTTCCTTCACCTCCCTCAAAGGTACGAGATGAAGTGGCCACCTATTATGAAGCATTGGGACGTCACCACACAGCATAAGTGGGTCCTACACAAAAGATGAAACAAGGTTACATTACTAGAACAAATTTAAGTTTCAGGGCTGTGCCTGTTTGCAAACACCAAGAAGCACCTAATGTCTCCTGGAAAGAAAAAGAAAAGGGAACTGGATTCTTCTTCAGAATGTTTATAATCCCCAAGAAATAAAAGTGATTTAGAGACTCATTTTGGAACTTTTCCTTACTGAACAAGTTCCTTTACTGTCCCCCAAGTTCAAAATTCTGTTCTTGCAGAGCCTTTTACCTGTGCTCTTACTACAAATATATGAGTTGACCCTGTATGTAAATATACTTATCTTTACATCCCAATAGCTGTGATGGACAGGCAGTTCCTCAGATTTAAAGCAGAGGGCTCCCATTACTAGTTTACCTCCCTTGCCTTTTGGATTGTGTATTACTCCCAAAGTTTTTTACAGAATGCCTAGCTTCAGTATTTTTTTTTTTTTGCAGGGCTAAGTAAATTAATAATTATCCATACCTTGAAGACATCCTTTCCCTTCCTAAGCTACTTTCCAGAGAAGTTCCACAAAACTTTTACCAACTACAGTCATTTCCAGTCCCTCAGTCTCTCTAAATCTTCCAGAACATACCTCTCGACTATATAGATTTTTGCAGACTGTCTAGATTTTTGCCTCATATTTTTAGTCTGTTACTCATAAAATTGTGGTTTTCTGGCAAATCATTGACAACTCATTGAGGAATGAAGTTCAGAAAATAATGATGGACATTTGAGATTCAGACTTTATGCCCTTCAGAAAATTTCATTCTAATAAAAAAAAAATATTCTATCAACTTTCTAAGTTTGTAAGAGCAATATTTAAAAAATGTCCCTATTTTTGGGCCTTTCCCCATTATTTATGACTTTGTCCAGATTTCTTGGTCTAAGAAGTTGAGAGCTATGTTCCAGAAGACCCACTTCTCACTCCCAAGATAGACTTTTTCCTATGCCCCACAGGATCTGCCTGATGGCCAGTGTACCTTCAACTAGTCAAGCCATTTATTCCATAGAGATGAGGCACAGCATCCCTGGCCCTATGGCTCATTCACTCCTGAAAACCCAGTCATACTCTATCCCAAAGCAAGAGTTGGGTGTTAGAGAGCAGACTAGCTTTATAATACTGCAGGGCAACTTATTCTCACCCCCAGGAGAGCAATCCCTTGGTGATTCTTAATGAGCCACACCATAGCCACCATCTGATGGAACCGTGCCTCTGCTTGCTGAATTCACCTCTCCTTACAGTGCAAATACTTACAGTGACATGTAGGAGTCCCAAATTCCACAAGATGCAACACCTAGTGCTACTCTTTGGTGTCAACCATATGGCAAACCAGAGCTGCCTCCCTCTCACCAGGATCGGTGAGCAGGCACTGGTTATTCACTCATATCTTGTTGGGGGGGGCATACTCATGTCAGAGTTTCAGAAATTATACTTGCAGGTATTGTGCATGGTAGAACCCAAGCCAGGAGCTCTCCCTCTCTCTGAGTTCAGACCTTGCAAGATGTGATTAAGAGCACCTTGCTAGGGCCAACTTCACAGCCTCCCTATCCCTAAGAAAACATAATCATCTCTGAAGGGCCTTTGAGAAATCCTTTAACTTGTGTAAGTTGAGTATACAGTAAAGTTTTGGATGCACCATAAATGATACCTGGTAGCGAATTGATACCTTTATTCAACCATACAAAAACGATGCATAATCCAAAACCATTGAGCGCTTTCATCCACTATGCGTGGATTTCATCAGAATGTAGTACAAACAGATGATAGCAGTTTAAATTAACTTTTAGGCGCCAATTTCGCCTTCTTGTAAGAGCTTCATCTCTGGGAGACCACCCATTTATTTACCAGTGATTATTACAATAACGTTGTTTATTATTCTCGATATTTGGATGATATGTTTTTGCTCTGGAGGGGAGACAAGCAGAGCATTAACAATTTTATGAACTACTTAAATCAATCTAGTACATTTTTAAAATGTACTTTCACGAGTAATTACGATGGTATTGCTTATTTGGACTTGTTTATTTCTAAAACTAAAACAGGTTACAAATCTAATATTTATAGAAAAAAAACTTTTTCAAATAGTTATTTAGAGTACAACAGCTGCCATCCGCACAACATGTTAAAGAGTATATACAAAGGCCAATGTATCCAAGCAGCGCGTATGACATCCGAATATTCAGATGTAATAAGTGAAATTCAATATATACAAGGTATGTTTACAAACAGAGGCTATCCAGTAGGTTTGTTAGATAATATTTCTCAATATGTCATTAAGGAATGGGGTAAAAGATTTCCCCCATTATTAGGAAAAGAATTTCAGAGCAATACACGCAACAATGACAACAACATTTATGCTAGAGCTTGTGTTCTGGAATATTCACCATATGTGGACCTTATTAAAAACTTTATAAAAAATAATTGGAATATACTATTAGCAGATGACGAAGTACGTGATATTATAGGTACCACACCCACATTTGTATATAGAACTGGAACAAATATAAAAAGAAAATAGAACGATCAACATTAAAATCAAGTGGTACTTAAATTTATGGCAGTACTAAAAATGTGGCTCTTGCAATCGGTGTTCTGTTATTTTAGAAACAGACAAGCTCATTTTAGACAATATTCATAGGACAACAGTAAGATGTATAAGAGGCAACTGCAATATGAAATACATTATATATCTAGCCAAATGCTGTATTTGTTCAGGATTTTATATTGGGAAAACTGAGCGTTGTTTTAAAAAACGCATTTATGACCATTTGTACTCTATTAAGAATAAAGACATGAATAACGCGCTAAGTAGGCATATTTTTGAAAATGGACCTGATCACAAGTTCAAATTTGCTATTATAGACCAAGTAAGGATAGATCCTAAGGGAGGGAATTTTAAGATTGTATTAAGTAGAAAGGAAATTCTTTGGCAGATTTATACAGATGCGACTAGAAAACCAGGTCTCAATGATTTTATTACGATGAAACCTATTTTAGAATCTTAGAGTCTAATTTTAATGTATATTGTAAGGCTATCACATTTTTAGTATGTATTAGATACTATACACAAATGTATTATTTACTTTGATATGTTGTTTATATTGTTTTTTTCACATTCAGTTTTTATAGTTTTTATATATTTTTATATGTAGTTTTTATATTTTTTCCATGCCAAACAGCATTCATTTTTATTAACATTATTATTGAATTATTTATAGTATATTGAATGTTTAATAATAGTTCTGCTTGACATATTCATTGACATATGCTGACGCTTTAACAATGGTTTTATTGGTAACTATGTAGCTTTAAGATGAAACTCTTACAAGAAGGCGAAATTGGCGCCTAAAAGTTAATTTAAACTGCTATCATCTGTTTGTACTACATTCTGATGAAATCCACGCATAGTGGATGAAAGCGCTCAATGGTTTTGGATTATGCATCGTTTTTGTATGGTTGAATCAAGGTATCAATTCACTACCAGGTATCATTTATCGTGCATCCAAAAGTACTCCAGCAACTGTTTCCTTTATATTCTGGTGTTGCCTGGCTGGCGTATTGTTTATTCACGTATACAGTAAAGTTGGATGATTTGTGTGCTAGTGTTTCAAGGAGTTTTGACCACAAAGTCCAGTTGTTACTGATCCTTGATCTGGCTCACCCATCAGCTATGCCAATCATTCAGTAAGCCTAAACCATCCATTTCCATTCCCAGCACAGTTTTATCAAAATCTCTTTGGATGCTGTTAAAGGCAGTAGACTAGCCTCCTTGCTCAAAACCCTTCCTAATGGCAAGAAAGTAGTAAGCTGGACAGAGATGGGGAAAAAGGAGAGTCTACATTTCTGCTAGCATTCAAATCAGGGCCATTAAATGTCAGCTCCACAAGATCCAGTGTAAAGTTAATACACTTACAGTCTGAGGCAAAATAAATAAATGAAAAGACCTTCAGGATCAGGATCATCTGATTAATTCAGACTGCATCTCAACTTAAGCAGCACGTCATCAAATACAGGTACTACATAGTCAATACTTCTACCATGGTGGCTGCCATGGACATTGTGTCTGTCTGAGAATTAAGATCAACGTGAAGATAAGCAGAAATTGTTGAATGCATCCCTAGACAAAGGCCTGTTCTTTGGATTCCATTTTGTAAGACATACAGAAGATCAGTGAGAAGAGCAAAACAATATAGTCAGTCAAACAGGTCTACCACTCTCCTGTCCCCAGATACAGCAGAGATTAAATGATTTAAGTATAATTTTTGTGGCTTTCCACTTCTATTTATCTAGCAACTGTATTTCGCCTGCTTGCTGATACATTGTTATTGTTTTTTCTGCATTTACTCTGTTTTTGCACTTGTTTCTCAGTTTGTTACTTTTAAAATCTGTAACTGTTGCAAATTGTTTGTGTAGGCTGTGATAGCCGATTTATAGCATTTATAAGTGTTTACTGTATCTGTTTCTGCTTGTTTTCTGAAAAAAAAAAAACAAAAAAATATCTCTTATTTTCCGCCTTACTAAGCTAGAATAGTCCAGTTTCAGAGCTTGCTGATCCCTGGGCTTTGTTTGCAGTTCCTGTTACTGATTCTTTACCTAATTTGGAAGAGAGGAAGTTCCCTTGCTTACCAGTGGGAGTGGGAAGCATTGAGCTGCCTGTTGGTCCAGTTTTGTGAGGTTTCAGCCAGCAACTTGTAGTTTATTGGTCGTTTTGGGCCAGTTCCTAGCTTCTTTCAGCCCCCTGATATAAAACGCTAAACACGCATTTTTTAGCTTGTACCTACTCAGCACAGATCCTCGTGGTGGCCAGCAGAGTAATCCAAGCTTCAGAGAGCTAAAAAGCGACTTTACTTGATTTAAGTATAATTTTGTGGCTTTCCACTTCTATTTATCTAGCAACTGTATTTCACCTGCTTGCTGATACATTGTTATTGTTTTTTCTGCATTTACTCTGTTTTTGCACTTGTTTCTCAGTTTGTTACTTTTAAAATCTGTAACTGTTGCAAATTGTTTGTGTAGGCTGTGATAGCCGATTTATAGCATTTATAAGTGTTTACTGTATCTGTTTCTGCTTGTTTTCTGAAAAAAAAAAAAAAAATATCTCTTGTTTTCCCGCCTTACTAAGCTAGAATAGTCCAGTTTCAGAGCTTGCTGATCCCTGGGCTTTGTTTGCAGTTCCTGTTACTGATTCTTTACCTAATTTGGAAGAGGAAGTTCCCTTGCTTACCAGTGGGAGTGGGAAGCATTGAGCTGCCTGTTGGTCCAGTTTTGTGAGGTTTCAGCCAGCAACTTGTAGTTTATTGGTCATTTTGGGCCAGTTCCTAGCTTCTTTCAGCCCCCTGATATAAAAAACGCTGAAGCACATTTTTGGCTTGTACCTACTCAGCACAGATCCTCGTGGTGGCCAGCAGAGTAATCCAAGCTTCAGAGAGCTAAAAAAGCGACTTTACCTGATTTAAGTATAAATTTTGTGGCTTTCCACTTCTATTTATCTAGCAACTGTATTTCGCCTGCTTGCTGATACATTGTTATTGTTTTTTCTGCATTTATTCTGTTTTGCACTTGTTTCTCAGTTTGTTACTTTTAAAATCTGTAACTGTTGCAAATTGTTTGTGTAGGCTGTGATAGCCGATTTATAGCATTTATAAGTGTTTACTGTATCTGTTTCTGCTTGTTTTCTGAAAAAACAAAAAAACAAAAAAAAATCTCTTGTTTCCCGCCTTACTAAGCTAGAATAGTCCAGTTTCAGAGCTTGCTGATCCCTGGGCTTTGTTTGCAGTTCCTGTTACTGATTCTTTACCTAATTTGGAAGAGAGGAAGTTCCCTTGCTTACCAGTGGGAGTGGGAAGCATTGAGCTGCCTGTTGGTCCAGTTTTGTGAGGTTTCAGCCAGCAACTTGTAGTTTATTGGTCGTTTTGGGCCAGTTCTTAGCTTCTTTCAGCCCCCTGATATAAAACGCTAAGCAGCGTTTTTTGGCTTGTACCTACTCAGCACAGATCCTCGTGGTGGCCAGCAGAGTAATCCAAGCTTCAGAGAGCTAAAAAAGCGACTTTACCTGATTTAAGTATAATTTTGTGGCTTTCCACTTCTATTTATCTAGCAACTGTATTTCACCTGCTTGCTGATACATTGTTATTGTTTTTTTCTGCATTTACTCTGTTTTTGCACTTGTTTCTCAGTTTGTTACTTTTAAAATCTGTAACTGTTGCAAATTGTTTGTGTAGGCTGTGATAGCCGATTTATAGCATTTATAAGTGTTTACTGTATCTGTTTCTGCTTGTTTTCTGAAAAAAAAAAAAAAAAATATCTCTTGTTTTCCAGCGTTACTAAGCTAGAATAGTCCAGTTTCAGAGCTTGCTGATCCCTGGGCTTTGTTTGCAGTTCCTGTTACTGATTCTTTACCTAATTTGGAAGAGGAAGTTCCTGGCTTACCAGTGGGAGTGGGAAGCATTGAGCTGCCTGTTGGTCCAGTTTTGTGAGGTTTCAGCCAGCAACTTGTAGTTTATTGGTCGTTTTGGGCCAGTTCCTAGCTTCTTTCAGCCCCTGATATAAAAACGCTAAACGCGTTTTTTGGCTTGTACCTACTCAGCACAGATCCTCGTGGTGGCCAGCAGAGTAATCCAAGCTTCAGAGAGCTAAAAAAGCGACTTTACCTGATTTAAGTATAATTTTTGTGGCTTTCCACTTCTATTTATCTAGCAACTGTATTTCGCCTGCTTGCTGATACATTGTTATTGTTTTTCTGCATTTATTCTGTTTTGCACTTGTTTCTCAGTTTGTTACTTTTAAAATCTGTAACTGTTGCAAATTGTTTGTGTAGGCTGTGATAGCCGATTTATAGCATTTATAAGTGTTTACTGTATCTGTTTCTGCTTGTTTTCTGAAAAAAAACAAAACAAAAAAAATATCTCTTGTTTTCCCGCCTTACTAAGCTAGAATAGTCCAGTTTCAGAGCTTGCTGATCCCTGGGCTTTGTTTGCAGTTCCTGTTACTGATTCTTTACCTAATTTGGAAGAGAGGAAGTTCCCTTGCTTACCAGTGGGAGTGGGAAGCATTGAGCTGCCTGTTGGTCCAGTTTTGTGAGGTTTCAGCCAGCAACTTGTAGTTTATTGGTCGTTTTGGGCCAGTTCCTAGCTTCTTTCAGCCCCCTGATATAAAAAGCGCTAAACGCGCGTTTTTGGCTTGTACCTACTCAGCACAGATCCTCGTGGTGGCCAGCAGAGTAATCCAAGCTTCAGAGAGCTAAAAAAGCGACTTTACCTGATTTAAGTATAATTTTTGTGGCTTTCCACTTCTATTTATCTAGCAACTGTATTTCGCCTGCTTGCTGATACATTGTTATTATTTTTTCTGCATTTACTCTGTTTTTGCACTTGTTTCTCGGTTTGTTACTTTTAAAATCTGTAACTGTTGCAAATTGTTTGTGTAGGCTGTGATAGCCGATTTATAGCATTTATAAGTGTTTACTGTATCTGTTTCTGCTTGTTTTCTGAAAAAAAAAAAAATATCTCTTGTTTTCCCACGTTACTAAGCTAGAATAGTCCAGTTTCAGAGCTTGCTGATCCCTGGGCTTTGTTTGCAGTTCCTGTTACTGATTCTTTACCTAATTTGGAAGAGAGGAAGTTTCCTTGCTTACCAGTGGGAGTGGGAAGCATTGAGCTGCCTGTTGGTCCAGTTTTGTGAGGTTTCAGCCAGCAACTTGTAGTTTATTGGTCGTTTGGGCCAGTTCCTAGCTTCTTTCAGCCCCTGATATAAAAAACGCTAAGCAGCGTTTTTGGCTTACCTACTCAGCACAGATCCTCGTGGTGGCCAGCAGAGTAATCCAAGCTTCAGAGAGCTAAAAAGCGACTTTACCTGATTTAAGTATAATTTTGTGGCTTTCCACTTCTATTTATCTAGCAACTGTATTTCGCCTGCTTGCTGATACATTGTTATTGTTTTTCTGCATTTACTCTGTTTTGCACTTGTTTCTCAGTTTGTTACTTTTAAAATCTGTAACTGTTGCAAATTGTTTGTGTGGCGGATACCATTTAAATTTTTTTAAAATTTTGTT
>NC_056725.1:1378907684-1378927044 GCF_019279795.1 Protopterus annectens | reverse complement strand
ACAAATTTTTTTTTTTTTTTGGGGTTTTCTTCTTTCGCCCCCTTTTTAAAAAAAAAAAGGGGTTTTCCTCTACCAGTTGGGTGGAGCAGAGTTCCGTTGGAAATGTGATTTACCTGATTTAAGTATAATTTTTGTGGCTTTCCACTTCTATTTGTATAGCAACTGTATTTCACCTGATTGCTGATACATTGTTATTGTTTTTTTCTGCATTTACTCTGTTTTTGCACTTGTTTCTCAGTTTGTTACTTTTAAAATCTGTAACTGTTGCAAATTGTTTGTGTAGGCTGTGATAGCCGATGTATAGCATTTATAAGTGTTTACTGTATCTGTTTCTGCTTGTTTTCTGAAAAAAAAAAAAATATCTCTTGTTTTCCCGCGTTACTAAGCTAGAATAGTCCAGTTTCAGAGCTTGCTGATCCCTGGGCTTTGTTTGCAGTTCCTGTTACTGATTCTTTACCTAATTTGGAAGAGAGGAAGTTCCTTTGCTTACCAGTGGGAGTGGGAAGCATTGAGCTGCCTGTTGGTCCAGTTTTGTGAGGTTTCAGCCAGCAACTTGTAGTTTATTGGTCATTTTGGGCCAGTTCCTAGCTTCTTTCAGCCCCCTGATATAAAAAATGCTAAACGCGCGTTTTTTGGCTTGTACCTACTCAGCACAGATCCTCGTGGTGGCCAGCAGAGTAATCCAAGCTTCAGAGAGCTAAAAAAGCGACTTTACCTGATTTAAGTATAATTTTTGTGGCTTTCCACTTCTATTTATCTAGCAACTGTATTTCGCCTGCTTGCTGATACATTGTTATTGTTTTTCTGCATTTACTCTGTTTTTGCACTTGTTTCTCAGTTTGTTACTTTTAAAATCTGTAACTGTTGCAAATTGTTTGTGTAGGCTGTGATAGCCGATTTATAGCATTTATAAGTGTTTACTGTATCTGTTTCTGCTTGTTTTCTGAAAAAAATATCTCTTGTTTTCCAGCGTTACTAAGCTAGAATAGTCCAGTTTCAGAGCTTGCTGATCCCTGGGCTTTGTTTGCAGTTCCTGTTACTGATTCTTTACCTAATTTGGAAAGGAGGAAGTTCCCTTGCTTACCAGTGGGAGTGGGAAGCATTGAGCTGCCTGTTGGTCCAGTTTTGTGAGGTTTCAGCCAGCAACTTGTAGTTTATTGGTCATTTTGGACCAGTTCCTAGCTTCTTTCAGCCCCCTGATATAAAAAACGCTAAAAGCACGTTTTTTGGCTTGTACCTACTCAGCACAGATCCTCGTGGTGGCCAGCAGAGTAATCCAAGCTTCAGAGAGCTAAAAAAGCGACTTTACCTGATTTAAGTATAATTTTTGTGGCTTTCCACTTTTATTTATCTAGCAACTGTATTTCGCCTGCTTGCTGATACATTGTTATTGTTTTTTCTGCATTTACTCTGTTTTTGCACTTGTTTCTCAGTTTGTTACTTTTAAAATCTGTAACTGTTGCAAATTGTTTGTGTAGGCTGTGATAGCCGATTTATAGCATTTATAAGTGTTTACTGTATCTGTTTCTGCTTGTTTTCTGAAAAAAAAAAAAATATCTCTTGTTTTCCCGCGTTACTAAGCTAGAATAGTCCAGTTTCAGAGCTTGCTGATCCCTGGGCTTTGTTTGCAGTTCCTGTTAATGATTCTTTACCTAATTTGGAAGAGGAAGTTCCCTTGCTTACCAGTGGGAGTGGGAAGCATTGAGCTGCCTGTTGGGCCAGTTTTGTGAGGTTTCAGCCAGCAACTTGTAGTTTATTGGTCGTTTTGGGCCAGTTCCTAGCTTCTTTCAGCCCCCTGATATAAAAAACGCTAAACGCACGTTTATTGGCTTGTACCTACTCAGCACAGATCCTCGTGGTGGCCAGCAGAGTAATCCAAGCTTCAGAGAGCTAAAAAAGCGACTTTACCTGATTTAAGTATAATTTTTGTGGCTTTCCACTTCTATTTATCTAGCAACTGTATTTCACCTGCTTGCTGATACATTGTTATTGTTTTTTCTGCATTTACTCTGTTTTTGCACTTGTTTCTCAGTTTGTTACTTTTAAAATCTGTAACTGTTGCAAATTGTTTGTGTAGGCTGTGATAGCCGATGTATAGCATTTATAAGTGTTTACTGTATCTGTTTCTGCTTGTTTTCTGAAAAAAAATATATATATATCTCTTGTTTTCCCGCGTTACTAAGCTTAATAGTCCAGTTTCAGAGCTTGCTGATCCCTGGGCTTTGTTTGCAGTTCCTGTTACTGATTCTTTACCTAATTTGGAAGAGAGGAAGTTCCCTTGCTTACCAGTGGAAGTGGGAAGCATTGAGCTGCCTGTTGGTCCAGTTTTGTGAGGTTTCAGCCAGCAACTTGTAGTTTATTGGTCATTTTGGGCCAGTTACTAGCTTCTTTCAGCCCCCAGATATAAAAAACGCTAAACGCGCGTTTTTTGGCTTGTACCTACTCAGCACAGATCCTCGTGGTGGCCAGCAGAGTAATCCAAGCTTCAGAGAGCTAAAAAAGTGACTTTACCTGATTTAAGTATAATTTTTGTGGCTTTCCACTTCTATTTATCTAGCAACTGTATTTCGCCTGCTTGCTGATACATTGTTATTGTTTTTCTGCATTTACTCTGTTTTTGCACTTGTTTCTCAGTTTGTTACTTTTAAAATCTGTAACTGTTGCAAATTGTTTGTGTAGGCTGTGATAGCCGATTTATAGCATTTATAAGTGTTTACTGTATCTGTTTCTGCTTGTTTTCTGAAAAAAAAAAAAAATATCTCTTGTTTTCCCGCGTTACTAAGCTAGAATAGTCCAGTTTCAGAGCTTGCTGATCCCAGGGCTTTGTTTGCAGTTCCTGTTACTGATTCTTTACCTAATTTGGAAGAGAGGAAGTTCCCTTGCTTACCAGTGGGAGTGGGAAGCATTGAGCTGCCTGTTGGTCCAGTTTTGTGAGGTTTCAGCCAGCAACTTGTAGTTTATTGGTCGTTTTGGGCCAGTTCCTAGCTTCTTTCAGCCCCCTGATATAAAAAACGCTAAACGCGCGTTTTTTTGGCTTGTACCTACTCAGCACAGATCCTCGTGGTGGCCAGCAGAGTAATCCAAGCTTCAGAGAGCTAAAAAAGCGACTTTACCTGATTTAAGTATAATTTTTGTGGCTTTCCACTTCTATTTGTCTAGCAACTGTATTTCACCTGCTTGCTGATACATTGTTATTGTTTTTTCTGCATTTACTCTGTTTTTGCACTTGTTTCTCAGTTTGTTACTTTTAAAATCTGTAACTGTTGCAAATTGTTTGTGTAGGCTGTGATAGCCGATGTATAGCATTTATAAGTGTTTACTGTATCTGTTTCTGCTTGTTTTCTGAAAAAAAAAAAAATATCTCTTGTTTTCCCGCCTTACTAAGCTAGAATAGTCCAGTTTCAGAGCTTGCTGATCCCTGGGCTTTGTTTGCAGTTCCTGTTACTGATTCTTTACCTAATTTGGAAGAGATGAAGTTCCTTTGCTTACCAGTGGGAGTGGGAAGCATTGAGCTGCCTGTTGGTCCAGTTTTGTGAGGTTTCAGCCAGCAACTTGTAGTTTATTGGTCATTTTGGGCCAGTTCCTAGCTTCTTTCAGCCCCCTGATATAAAAAACGCTAAACGCGCGTTTTTTGGCTTGTACCTACTCAGCACAGATCCTCGTGGTGGCCAGCAGAGTAATCCAAGCTTCAGAGAGCTAAAAAAGCGACTTTACCTGATTTAAGTATAATTTTTGTGGCTTTCCACTTCTATTTATCTAGCAACTGTATTTCGCCTGCTTGCTGATACATTGTTATTGTTTTTTCTGCATTTACTCTGTTTTTGCACTTGTTTCTCAGTTTGTTACTTTTAAAATCTGTAACTGTTGCAAATTGTTTGTGTATGCTGTGATAGCCGATTTATAGCATTTATAAGTGTTTACTGTATCTGTTTCTGCTTGTTTTCTGAAAAAAAATATCTCTTGTTTTCCCGCGTTACTAAGCTAGAATAGTCCAGTTTCAGAGCTTGCTGATCCCTGGGCTTTGTTTGCAGTTCCTGTTACTGATTCTTTACCTAATTTGGAAGAGAGGAAGTTCCCTTGCTTACCAGTGGGAGTGGGAAGCATTGAGCTGCCTGTTGGTCCAGTTTTGTGAGGTTTCAGCCAGCAACTTGTAGTTTATTGGTCATTTTGGACCAGTTCCTAGCTTCTTTCAGCCCCCTGATATAAAAAACGCTAAAAGCACGTTTTTTGGCTTGTACCTACTCAGCACAGATCCTCGTGGTGGCCAGCAGAGTAATCCAAGCTTCAGAGAGCTAAAAAAGCGACTTTACCTGATTTAAGTATAATTTTGTGGCTTTCCACTTCTATTTATCTAGCAACTGTATTTCGCCTGCTTGCTGATACATTGTTATTGTTTTTTCTGCATTTACTCTGTTTTTGCACTTGTTTCTCAGTTTGTTACTTTTAAAATCTGTAACTGTTGCAAATTGTTTGTGTAGGCTGTGATAGCCGATTTATAGCATTTATAAGTGTTTACTGTATCTGTTTCTGCTTGTTTTCTGAAAAAAAAAAAAAATATCTCTTGTTTTCCCGCGTTACTAAGCTAGAATAGTCCAGTTTCAGAGCTTGCTGATCCCTGGGCTTTGTTTGCAGTTCCTGTTAATGATTCTTTACCTAATTTGGAAGCGAGGAAGTTCCCTTGCTTACCAGTGGGAGTGGGAAGCATTGAGCTGCCTGTTGGGCCAGTTTTGTGAGGTTTCAGCCAGCAACTTGTAGTTTATTGTTCGTTTTGGGCCAGTTCCTAGCTTCTTTCAGCCCCCTGATATAAAAAACGCTAAACGCGCGTTTTTTTGGCTTGTACCTACTCAGCACAGATCCTCGTGGTGGCCAGCAGAGTAATCCAAGCTTCAGAGAGCTAAAAAAGCGACTTTACCTGATTTAAGTATAATTTTTGTGGCTTTCCACTTCTATTTATCTAGCAACTGTATTTCACCTGCTTGCTGATACATTGTTATTGTTTTTCTGCATTTACTCTGTTTTTGCACTTGTTTCTCAGTTTGTTACTTTTAAAATCTGTAACTGTTGCAAATTGTTTGTGTAGGCTGTGATAGCCGATTTATAGCATTTATAAGTGTTTACTGTATCTGTTTCTGCTTGTTTTCTGAAAAAAAAATATATATATATATATCTTGTTTTCCCGCGTTACTAAGCTAGAATAGTCCAGTTTCAGAGCTTGCTGATCCCTGGGCTTTGTTTGCAGTTCCTGTTACTGATTCTTTACCTAATTTGGAAGAGAGGAAGTTCCCTTGCTTACCAGTGGGAGTGGGAAGCATTGAGCTGCCTGTTGGTCCAGTTTTGTGAGGTTTCAGCCAGCAACTTGTAGTTTATTGGTCATTTTGGGCCAGTTCCTAGCTTCTTTCAGCCCCCTGATATAAAAAACGCTAAACGCGCGTTTTTTGGCTTGTACCTACTCAGCACAGATCCTCGTGGTGGCCAGCAGAGTAATCCAAGCTTCAGAGAGCTAAAAAAGCGACTTTACCTGATTTAAGTATAATTTTTGTGGCTTTCCACTTCTATTTATCTAGCAACTGTATTTCGCCTGCTTGCTGATACATTGTTATTGTTTTTCTGCATTTATTCTGTTTTGCAATTGTTTCTCAGTTTGTTACTTTTAAAATCTGTAACTGTTGCAAATTGTTTGTGTAGGCTGTGATAGCCGATTTATAGCATTTATAAGTGTTTACTGTATCTGTTTCTGCTTGTTTTCTGAAAAAAAAAAAACAAAAAAAAAAAATATCTCTTGTTTTCCCGCCTTACTAAGCTAGAATAGTCCAGTTTCAGAGCTTGCTGATCCCTGGGCTTTGTTTGCAGTTCCTGTTACTGATTCTTTACCTAATTTGGAAGAGAGGAAGTTCCCTTGCTTACCAGTGGGAGTGGGAAGCATTGAGCTGCCTGTTGGTCCAGTTTTGTGAGGTTTCAGCCAGCAACTTGTAGTTTATTGGTCGTTTTGGGCCAGTTCCTAGCTTCTTTCAGCCCCCTGATATAAAAAACGCTAAACGCGCGTTTTTTGGCTTGTACCTACTCAGCACAGATCCTCGTGGTGGCCAGCAGAGTAATCCAAGCTTCAGAGAGCTAAAAAAGTGACTTTACCTGATTTAAGTATAATTTTGTGGCTTTCCACTTCTATTTATCTAGCAACTGTATTTCACCTGCTTGCTGATACATTGTTATTGTTTTTTCTGCATTTACTCTGTTTTTGCACTTGTTTCTCAGTTTGTTACTTTTAAAATCTGTAACTGTTGCAAATTGTTTGTGTAGGCTGTGATAGCCGATTTATAGCATTTATAAGTGTTTACTGTATCTGTTTCTGCTTGTTTTCTGAAAAAAAAAAAAATATATCTCTTGTTTTCCCGCGTTACTAAGCTAGAATAGTCCAGTTTCAGAGCTTGCTGATCCCTGGGCTTTGTTTGCAGTTCCTGTTACTGATTCTTTACCTAATTTGGAAGAGAGGAAGTTCCCTTGCTTACCAGTGGGAGTGGGAAGCATTGAGCTGCCTGTTGGTCCAGTTTTGTGAGGTTTCAGCCAGCAACTTGTAGTTTATTGGTCATTTTGGGCCAGTTACTAGCTTCTTTCAGCCCCCTGATATAAAAAACGCTAAACGCGCGTTTGCGCGATTTAGCGCGGAGCTGCTACTGTTGCACACTAGGGCAGCGCCGGTTAAGCAGATTTAAACTATTAGGGCTACCTAAATTACACTCTTCAAATTTTCCCTTAAAACTACCTTCCTCGAACTATACTACTGATCTAATCAGCGTATCCTATAACTAAAAAGATCATCTCTACTTGACTCCAAGTAGACTATTCTCTATCTGTTAAACCTAGCACTTGCTCCTACAGTACTTATTACCTTGATACGGCGCTCTTGTCATAGATAGTACCCCAAAAAGGCAATCCCCCATTTCTCGGTCACCCACGTCCCCCGGAATCTTCTTTAAAGTTTTTTTTTTATCTATTCCTTCTAGCATGTCGAGGGATCAGTTGCTAGTGTCCTCTCCTGCTCAGCTGGTGAACCTGGGAATATTGAGGCAATGTTACAATTGCCTCATGTACACAGACAACCCTCTCCTCCTCCCACAAAACACAAATACATGCGAGAGATGCAACTATACGGCCAAACTGGAGGCTGAGCTCTCTCAACATAGGACTGGCAAGACCAGTCAGGAGGAGAAGGTTACCACACACACTATAGACCCAGTCTCACATAGTACCATCACAACCTCAAATCATACACATAAACACACAAAGACATACTCGGAGGCTCTGATCAAAAATCTACCAAAACAGCAGAGGCCACCAAAGCAGACACCCAAACAACCACCACCTCAGAACACATCACCTGCAACACATAGACCTCACAGTCAGAGTGTCAAACAGTCACAGCCCTTAAGGCCAAACAAAATGCCAGACACAGTAGTCATTGCTGACTCCATAGTCAGACACACTGACGTCCCGCTCACCAGACTGAGTAAGGAGAAGGTCACAGTAAGCTGCCTGTCGGGCGCTAGAATCCGCCACATAACGCAAGCACTCAGGTCTCTCAACAGCAGGTACAAATACGACTCAGTCATTGTCCACGCTGGTGTAAACGACCTGAGATGTACCTCCTTGGACTACATGAAAAGAGACATTGAGGAGCTCTCTGATTATGTAGCCCAGGCAGGTATGACCCTGACCTTGAGCAGTATCCTACCTTCACCAAGAATGATGCCACAATACAGAGATAAGATGATCAGCTTTAATAATTGGCTTAAACACTGGTGTCATTCAAAGGGGATCCAGTGTCTGTCTGCCTGGGATGACATGCTGGACAAGCCACGCTGCTTCGCAAGGGATGGCTTGCACCTGTCACCCCTGGGATTCTGGATATTGGCAAAGGCTCTTGCCACCCCCATAGTGCCTTTTTTAGGCAAGGCTCAAATTCTAAACCTACCACCCTAGAACACAAAAAAGGAAAAAAACTAAGGGTAATGCTGCTCAATGCCAGAAGTCTGAATCTCAAAATGCATGCACTCAAGGCCCTTCTCAGTATGGAGAACATCGATGTCTGTGCTGTGACAGAAACCTGGTTCAAGGCTCCTGAGAGCACCCCAGCACTATCAGGTTTTACCTCATATCATGCGTTCCGGCCCCAAAATCCGGACAATACCAAGAAAGGAGGGGGGGTATCCATATTCATCAAGGACACCCACACCTCAAGACTGGTGGCAACGCACGATGCATCGGAGACCATCCAGGTGCAATTAACCATAGGCAAGACTGCTCTGCAAATTGTAGCATGTTACAGGCCACCCTCACAAACTCAGGAACCTCACATGGCCTTCCTGAAAACACTAGAGGGGATAAATGTATCACCAAACACAATCATACTAGGTGACTTCAATTACCCTAATATAGACTGGGAACACTACTCAAGCCCAAACACCCTAGCCCAAAAGTTCCTGGAATTCATAAACTCAAATGCCATGGAACAACTAGTTACCATCCCACAAGAGGAGATAACATACTTGACCTCATCATCACGAACATGGGAGCACAATGTTCAACACCGGAAGTATACCCCTCACTGGTGAGATCAGATCACAAACTAATCTCGCTGGAGGTCCTCATCCCACCCCACCTGAAATAAAAAGACCACAGTAAAGAACTTCTCGAAAGCCGACTTCACACTTCTAAAGACTAGTGTGGTCTCCTTTAAGGCCCCGAGCCGGCGGAAAACAGTACACAAGCCGCTGAATCACTTACAAATGCCTTCTACCAGCACCTGCAGGACTGCATGGATAAGGCAATCCCAAGCAAAACAAAGACTCTTTGTACCAAAGGCAAGCGTCCAGTCTGGTGGACCCCAGCCATAAACAAACTCTACAACAAAAGGAGGAAGCTACTACAAGATAGAGCAAAATCCTTAAAAGGTAAGACACCCTTGATCACTATAAGTAAAAAACTAAGAGCTCTCATAAAATCATCCAAAGCAAATTTCGAGAGAAAAATAGCTAAAGACTCAAAAGACAATCATAAGGCCTTCTTTAGCTATGTTAGAAACCTGGGAGGAAACTCCCAGATATGCTCAGAACTAGTTCAAAATGATGTGAAGATTACTGATCCTACGGGCATTGCCAACATACTGGCTGACAGGTTCAGTGCAAACTTCTCCCCCCCCCTCCCCCCCAAAAGGAGAGATATCTATACCAAACGATTGCAGCCCCCCAAACATCTCCAACGCCCAAGTGAGAACTGCTCTCTCCAAAGCAAAAAACACAGCATCCATGGGACCTGATGGTGTCCCCGGCTGTGTGCTCCACGAACTCAATGAGGAGTTAAACCCACAGCTAGGACAGCTGTTTAATCAAAGTCTTACCTCTGGATACGTACCCAGGGAGTGGCGCACTGCAACTGTGGTCCCACTTCACAAAGGCGGTGCCTCCACCGACCCTGGAAATTACCGGCCCATTAGCTTGACAAGCCTTATCTGCAAAGCCATGGAGAGGATCATAATGGACCTCATAAATAAAGACATAGGGAATTTGCAGACTTTGGATCCAACCCAGTTTGGCTTTGTCAAAGGCAGATCATGCCTTTTACACTTGGTTGACTTTTTTGAAACAGTCACCAAAGCCACTGATGAGGGAAAGGCAGTCCATACAGCCTACCTCGATCTGGCGAAGGCCTTCGATACAATACCCCACTCGGGTATCATTGAAAAACTCATCAGCTTAAATATTAACCCATACATCACAAGATGGGTTGCAAACTGGCTGAGTGACAGAAGCCACAGGGTCAGAGTTGCTGGCGCCATGTCAGACTCAAAGCCTGTCACAAGTGGTGTCCCACAGGGCTCAGTCCTGGGCCCACTCTTGTTTGGCATCTACTTCTCAAGTACAAGCAAACACAGGAGGGTTATGGCTGACAAAGTTTGCAGATGACTGCAAACTGGGCCATAGTAGAAAACACATCTGACACAGATATCCTTCAGAAGGGTCTCACAGAAACGGATAACTGGTGCCAGAGCCATGGCCTAAAGTTAAATGCCAAAAAATGCATAGTCATACCCTTCGGGAAAAACAAGGTTACCCCTAGCTACCAAATAGGTGGCAATCCACTGAGCACAGAAGAAGTTATCAGTGACCTGGGGACCCAGGTTGATAGTAGTCTGTCATTCGACACCCATGTAGCTAAAGTAGTTAGGAAGACCTTCTACATTGCCCACCTTATCATGAAGGGATTCTCATCTAGATCAAGGGAGGTCATTGTCTCCCTCTACTCATCACTCATCAGACCAATGATTGAGTACAATGCCCCATTCGGAATGTATCTGACCCGACACTTGCAGCAGCTGGAGAGGCCACAAAGTTCCTCACCAAAAGGATAAAGGGTCTCAAAAATCTGTCCTATGCTGCCCAACTGAAAGAACTCCAGCTCTATTCAGTTGCTTACCGCTTGCTCAGAGGTGACCTTTGCCTAACATACAAGGCCATGTCAAACCCAGATTTGATGAATATGCTTCACCTCAAAAAATCTAGATCCATCAGAGCCACAAGGGCGGAGACTTAAACCTCGACACGGCTATTAATAGGACGTGCTGGAGGGATAGATTCATCACCCAAAGACTCCCTATGCTGTGGAACAAAATCCCGGTATATGTGAGGCAGAGCACCTCGCTGGCCTTGTTCAAGAGAAATCTTGACCAATGGATGGGAGATCGCAGATATACCCCAGGGATTACCTCAGTGTCACTGCTCGACAGAGGCACAGCAAAATAATGGGTATAGTTCCCCATACTAAAGGGGTGGCGTAAGCCACAAAACGATGGGCTAGGCTTGTAAATGCCTTCGGGCAGATAGCCTAGTATGAACCTATGAACCTATGAACCTATGAAGCCATATCTCTGTTATAGAAACAAGTCAAGAGCAGAAAAGTAAAACTACGAAATGATCACTGAAAAGCTTTAAAGGGTAAACAAGAGCACTGAGGATCAGATGTTAAAAAACACACCCTTTAATGGTAGAAACTCATGATACTGACTATGTGGTTCCCTTTCCTACCTCTTACAACATCTCTCAACATCTTCTGGATTAGGGATTGTTTTTCAGGTAGTTCCTAATGTTTACATTGGGGTCCACCAACTATCAGTTTATTTCTCTATCAGAGGGACTCTTTAGTGCAACCAGAGTATTTTATCAAGTGCTTAGCTCCATTTTTTGTGTATAGGAGGACAAGAGGCATCAGTGCTTATCTTTACTTTGATGGCTGCCTGATTCAGGTTACCTCATGGGAAGAGCTTAGAAGGACATTTATCTAAATCTCCCATTGTTATGACAGCCTAAGGCTTTGTAACCTTGCAGATGTCAAGTCATTCTTCAATATCCATCATGCAGCAAATTCTTCATAGAAGCAGTGTTGGTCGGCAAGATAGGGTGTCCCTCCCTCAGGACAAGAAACAGTAGGGCAGTCAGGGTGTCTCTTCTCAAGAATAAGGTCATTCTTCAGTTACTTTTTTTTCTCCTATTTGCTCGGAGGACCTATCTGGTGACCATAACCTCGTTTGAAGGCACTGAGTTACTTGTCACTTTTAGTTCAATTGTTTCTCAGTGTGGGACATCCAAGATGGCTGCATATTGATCAACAGATTGATTACAGCTCTCCCAGTGTGATAACTGCATTTCAACCACTGGCTAGTTATTACACTACATGTATGCCAGCAAAGAAGAAATTTGGGGAAAGTAATAGAAAATCACCCAGAAAAGAAGAAGAGAAAGCTCTAGCAGGAAAGAATCTTGCAGCTATTACAGTGAAAAGCAAATCAAGTTTCAGTTTTGGTACGTACAGGAAATGGGTTTCAATAACTTAGAGGGGAAAAAAAGTCAAATACAATCACAGGAGTTTAAAATCTGATGGAATGTATACAGTCACATTAAAAGGGTGGTAAAACGGAAGAAGCTTTAACTAACTATTCAGTTGAACTGATAAAACAGTAAAAATCTAATGGCTACATAAAACTGTAAATATCAGAAGTTGAAATGAAGAAAAGTCTGACTGTGCACAGGGCCGGCCTTAGCTGAAATGGCACCCTAGGTGAAGTAGTGCTCCGGCGCCCCCTTACGCCCTACCCACAACATACTCACAAAACAACCTTATTTGAGCCACACCCACAGGTAGGTCACTCCCCAAGAAAGCCACTACAGTAATTTCCTTAAATCATTTAAATGCATAAGAAGAAAAAGATACCTTGTAATGTAATTAAACTGAAACTACCTTTGTGTACTTATTTCCAACTTTAAATACCAGAACTGGATCATAGTCAAACAGGATCCTAGGCAGGGTAATAGATTGCCCCCCCAGAGCAACCCCTACCATCCAGCAGCAGCCCCCTCCCCAGCCATTCCAGTGTGTTCCATTACTTGGCTATTTCTCACCGGTTACCATACAGACTGTTCAAATCTATCAGTGTGCATACTGTTTTCTTATTTACTTCCACAATGTTTACAGATATTGAAATAAAGTAACACAAACACAGATAGCCATTTGCTAAACACACAATACAGTCTCGCAATGAATACAGATTTAGCATGAGCACTAAACTTCTCTACCCTTGAAACTAATACTCATTGAAACAGCAAAACTCACATTTATTAAAATAGCATGAAAACCCAGATTCATAGACAATGCATCTGGCCAATGGAGGATTAAGTTTACCTTTGGCTGTTTTCAAAACAGACTACTTGCACACATTTTTTAGGGCCATGCATACATGTATTTGTTTTTTGATTCATCTTCCTGACTGTATTAAATTATATTCCTTGTATAATATAGCACCACTTGCTAGAATGGGTTTTAAATTTGTAGTTTTAAACATTCTTTTAATAAGTAATGAAACAAAATGTATGAACCAATAACTACCCATTTCAGAAAATTTCAACCATAAAAAGCCACTCAAAACTTTTGTAATTACAATCTACCAATATCACTCGAATTGCACAATCTCTGCAGAAGTAAAACCATCTGAATAATTCTACATTAAAGACATCTGTAACTAATGAAGAGGTTGCTACTGACAAACAACTTTACATTTTAATGTTTATCTATAAATTCTGTGCCTGTTGCCCTTGAATAATTAATTGCCTATATTACATTAAAAAATTGAAAAGTTAGTTATATTGCAATAGGAAATAAACCAACAAGTTCATAGTTACTACGTATCTCATACAAAGGAGGACATACTCAGGAGTGTAGAACCTCTTTCCCCCTTATAATGCAAACAACCATATAGGTACTACAATATCAGCACTCCATTTCCATGGTGTGGGAGTAGAATCCACAGCCCTCTGCACCAAACGCAATTATGCTATCAACACTGCTTTCAGATTCTGCAATACAGTGCGCCATTTGATAAACATAAAACAGCTATTTGCACTTTGAAAACAGACTTAGCATGAGCAGCAGTAAACTTTCTTCATCACTTATGTTTCAATTGTTATTTATAATCGATTATTTTTATTATGGTAAAACTAATAAAAATTTTCAAACAAGAAAAAAAAAAAAGATCTGCTTTTGGCACTACAATTATCAAGAGCATGTTCTGTTATTGTAACACCTGATAGGAAGAGCTTGAATGTGTCCTGTGAGTTGCAGATGATGTACCCATTCCTATCAGATAAGAAAGTTATGTACTTATACAGGGAAACTTATCACAATATCATAATATTCATAATACATAACTGCATTACAACCGAGTTACACAAAAATCCAAAGTAGTGGATTTTAAGTGAGTAAAATTTGGCAACATAAAAAAGTGACTTATAGTAAGGTTCTATTACATAAACTAGAAGGAGAAACACTGAAGAAGAACCAGAACCACAAACACACAGAATGCATACCACTGCAGGTGGCAAACCTACAAAAACAAAAATGGAAAGACTGCTTTTGTTAGAATTAATAGAAAATATCAAGGAGTGCACACTGACATTCAGGAAACAAACTCGAAGAGAGATACAGAATTAAGTCAGCTAAAGTAGAGGGAGGCAGATATCAGAAAAGCAAAAGCCTGGTGTGAGGAAACGGCAACAACCACCAAGATAAAAGGAAAGAAAAAACATGTTACAAGTGCAGAAACAGTGAACATAAGCCATCACAAAGGTACTGAATTTAGACAAATGGGAATGAATTTGAAACTAGACCACTACAGAAAAGGCAGACATAATGAACAGCAACTTCTGATTTGAGCAACAATAATAAAAACGATTAAAGAGTAGCTGGTTCTACAATGGTGGGGGTGAAAGATTGACAGTTTGGACAAAATATCTGGGCCATATTGGGAATTCTATAATTTTAAAATGAATGAAGAGGAAAATTAGTGAACCCCATTCCCGATCACTTGAATCGGGATGGGTCATGATTAGATGGTGACTCTTTACTGTTGAAAAAAAGATTGGATTTACCTTCAAAAGACAGACCTGCAGAAAGAGAAGGGAAACTACAAACCAGTTAGACAGACAGCTGTTGTAAAATGAAAAGGAAGTCACTTCAGAAGGCTGGAAATACTTCCTGAATATATCAACTTGTGAAGCACAGGACTCAAGTCTCCAGATTTTTTGATGTGTAGGGAACCATTTGATTATGCCTGATTTCTAACACATGCAACAAAGCAGTCAAAGGCAGGTAATGCTATGTTTGATGATATTTCCCCTATGCTGCAGGCTTGCATTACCAGCTGAGGCTGGACTGGGAATACATTACCCTATGACTCCACCCTGCAGTACATTTACAAGTTAAAGAAGACAAGGCTCATCGAGATGGAGGAGAGGGGCGGGGCACTAGACCAAACATCACCCACTTAGAGCTGAGTAAAGGAAAAAGGTCAACACTGTTGTGAATAACTATCATTTAATTTAATTCCCCTTTACCCATATATGTAAATAACTTACATGTCCAGTCAAGATGGAAGAAAGTTGCTTTTCTGTCTCATGCAACAATAACTGCTACTCCATGTGATCACTGTTGTAGTTTCATAAAAACAGTTGGTATTTGCATCAGATTTGATCATTTCTATTCTTTTGCACAGTTTGGGTTTCTTAAAAGTGCTTAACTTACTGGCCTTCACATCCACTTTTAAATCACCATGACTGGTGAAGCTTTTCTGCACAGCTCTCCTCTGTAAATGGACATCTAACCAGACTTGTAACAGTACACACACAAATTGCACAATGAGACAAGAGGCAATGCCAAAAGAATTTTCTTTGTATACCAAAAAAAAAACTGTCATCATATAAAGAGAGAGAATAGTGAATGCTCCTAATAGCGGGAAGGAAGACTTGCCAATGTAGCGCAATGTTTTTGATACAGAATGAGAAAATAAAATTTGTCTGTATAATCAATTACCCCTTTTCAAGTTTTGTAAATCAGAGAAAGTAATGTCTTTCGGCTTTTCCTGGTTAGGTGTCGCTACAGTGGAACGCCGGTCCGCTTATGATTGGCAGTAGATTTTTACAGTGCTGAGGTGCCAGCCTGAAGCCCAAGCTTCAAAGAAGGCACACCCATTAAATCAGAGAATATTTCATTAAAACAAATACAGTTATCACCTGCAAATATTGAGGGTTCCCAGGCACACAATTAAGTGTGGGTGCCGCATTTATCTTTAGATGTGCTGAATCAACAGTCTTGCTACATTTAATGTGTTCCAAACAACCAGTTAGATTTTATACCTTTCAGTTAACCATCTCAAACACATGCATCTAAGTGTCAACTTCATATTGATTTAGTTAGTTATTACTACTGTTTCTTAACTGGTGTAAAGTGCTGACTTCACTGAAGAATTTTCAGACTCAGCTGCTATGATATAAGAATATTACTGTTATCTTTGTTCTCAGATTTGATGTTGCTCATCTTAGACTTCCATTTGTTTCGTCAGAAAGCTGTAACTAAAGTACATGCGTTATTAACAACTAAACTAAGCATACACAAAGATGCTTCATCAGTGTTTATATAGAATGCATTTTCTGAAGAACTTCAACTTAAAAAATAAGAATATGCTCATCTTTCCGACCCTGTTCTATAACAGTTTAAATGGAAATGCTATTTTTAATATGCAGAGGTTAAGATGCATGTTTTTGACTTAGGCTCACTGTAGTCTGGTATTTATTCACCATGAATTGAACAGCCATATACAGGAGTACCAACATCTTGCTCTTCTAGACTTCAGCTATCAGTTTATCATGTTTCACTACTGAAACTCAATTGTAATTATACAAGAAAAATGGCAAAACAAACCATCGCTTTAATCAAGCATCTAAGAATAAAATAAAATGCATATTTGATATGCATTATCCGCAGAAGACAGAAAAACTCAAATAAAAAAGCAGAATCTGATGAATTTTCAAAATATGCAATTATCTAAAGCAAAACTGGAAGAGTAAAAGACTATGATGCAATGCTGTTTGATGACAGCACATCTGGTAATGAGTGGTCGCTTCACTGTAACTGAATATACCCCCTACACTCACAGTTTGCAGACGGTGGATTGCATTAACACATTATTAGACTTGGCTTTCTTGCCTACCATACCACATAAACACACATACGCACACACGCAAATGCAATCACTACACCAAGAAGGCTCCATAGAAGCATCCTCTCCTTGCACATTGCTATCTGTAGATACTCAGACTACCTGTAGCTCCAGTTCAGGTAACACTGTCCAGAAAGATCTAATTAAATTTTCGAACGACCCACTTGGCATAAAATCATAGAATGCCTTTTGCAATCATTCGGAGGGGAGAAGAGCTGTGTAATCGGCACCTGGTTATTTAACTGACACAATCAAAACAGTAAACTGTAACACACAATCCCAGCAAAACCTCCAAAGATCCTCACCAAACGAGCAGTAAAACAGGAATAAGTCAGGAAACACAGAAATGAGGACCACCACGATAATGCAGCCAAAGCGTAGAAACGTCTTTATTTGTTACAGAACAGATGAGCGCTTTCACGTACAAAAACAGTACGCTTCTTCAGATCTATTTTACTTGTGTCTATAGTAAAACTTATATAGTACTGCTCATTAGATTTAATTGCAATGCTCATTAGATACCAAAGCAATTATCATCCTAATCAGCATTTCAAAAGATGTTCTAACATAGAGACAGTATCTTAAAATAGTAGCAATTTGCTAAAACTGGACAAACAAGTAGCTAAAGGAACACATAAGGAACACAAAGCACTTTCACATATTCTAAAATAAAATAAAATAAAAACATTTAGTCTGTATATCTAAAAGAACTCACACTAAAAAGAACTTATAATATTAACTATACTCCATACAGAAAATCATATTGGCATATTGCTATATGAAAAACATTTTTACTTAGCTACTTTTAGAATGTATATATAGAAATGCTTGTAAAGGTATATATATATAATACATTAATATAAAACATGTATAAATATGTATAAAAATAAATATATATACAAAAACAACAAATAATCAACTTCAATTACATATTATATATATCATGTAAGCTATACGCATATTGTCATTGTAAAGCATTCTTATACATTTAATCGATATGCATTGCTTATTAAACCTTATGGAGTTTATTTCCTAGCTGAGTACTGTATATTACATGTGTCTCTATTTGTGCCTGCCTCCCTCTCATTCCTATAAAACATGTAGTTCTTAGAAATTATTAATCCCATTGTGTACCTATCTAAAGCTGGATATGTAAGGGGAAAGAGTGTGAAATCTATAGAATATTATAATATAGTGTATATATTTTTTCTCAAAAAACATTCCATATTACAGATAAAACTTAAACTAAAAACTTATATTAATGTAATTTAATTAAATTCATTAAAATCTGTTTAAAAACTCACATATGTATAAAAGGCCTTTAGTAGTAGTAAATATAGCATATAATATATAATAAATAGTGTAGATAAATAAATAATGTATGATAAATATATAATAATAATAATATTAAAAATATCAATCAGAAGAAATCCATGGAAGTATATATATGAGATAAAAATCTTATAAATGAAGTATGTTGTGTATAGAATATTATAATCTAAGTCATGTCTAGGCATGGAACACCTTTGAAACAAATATTTTATGTATTAGTCATAACATATAAATTTTTTTTTTTTTTTTTTTTTTTTTTTTTTTTTTTTTTTTTCAAAGTGGTCCTTAGTTATACCTGGGAACCAAGTCAACTAGTGTGTATGAAAAAATATATATATATAGAGAAAAAAAGGTATAAAAAGTAAGAGATAATATAACTTCATAATCTCCATATGTATATGCGAAGACATATATTACTTTAAGCTTCTCTTTTTGAGGACTGACCTTACACTAATGTACTGGTTTATACCTGGGGTGTAGTGTGCTTTAAATTTCAGGATCCATTGCAACTCTATGCTTTCTAGTTCATTGAAAGCATCACCTTTCCTATTGCTTGGACTTACTAGTTGTAGTGTTCTGAATCTAAACTCATGCCCAGGATTATTAATTACGTGTTTAGTTAGGGCATTCTTTAAATCTTTTTTCTTCATATCATATGTATGATTGTACATGCGTTCCTTAAGGGATCTGGTCGTCATCCCAATATAGAACGCATTACAGAATAAACAATTAGCTAAATATACCAGGTAGGCACTATTGCAATCTGATCTAAAGTTAGGTCTAAAAGTATTATTTAAATATGGATGAACAAATTCTATATCATCTGAAATATATCTGCACATACTGCACTTTTTGCATGGATATGTGCCTATCTCATTTATTCTAGTAAGGTCACCTTTTATATTTAGCTGTATCTTAACTTGTATTCCTTCAATCTCTAAGCTTTGTTTTTCTAGACATAACAACCTTTTAAGATTTTTGCTGTTGGTATACAAAAAGCGTGGTTTGGCTCCCACTACTGCTTTAATTTCTTCATTAGTAAGTAGAATACTCCAGTTCTTCCTTATTATATTAGTAATATTCCTGATGTCACTAGTGTATCTAGTTTGAAAAGAAATCATTTCATTATTTGACTCAGGTCTAATATATGCTTGATAAAGCTCATTGCTATTTTTCAAGGGGGTGGTATTAGGTCCTAATGAAAAAAGCTCCTCTTGAATCATTACTCTATCATAGTGTCTCTCTATGAACATATTATTCAGTTTCATAGTCTGTTGTATTCTATCTTCTGAGTTCTTGCATAATCTATTAACTCTTGTGTGTTGGCCCTTAACAATATTACGAAATATATGCCTAGGTCAAAACAGTAAGTGATGGGATTCTAACACAAAACATTCATTTTTCATTTCTACACCAATCTAGTTTTGGGGA
>NC_056725.1:1378812684-1378902684 GCF_019279795.1 Protopterus annectens | reverse complement strand
TAAGTGCATACAATGAAATAATCCAGAATTACAGAATCTTGACAGGGAACAAAACTTAGACAATATTATGTTTCATGGCAGAATTAACATAATTCTGGGAAATTCTATCTGGAAGAAAGTAGGGAGGAGTACTGTTGACATTAATACAGTGGCTGGGGATAAGAAGGCCCTTCAGTGAAGAGCTTGGGACACTTTTTAGATGCTGGGTTTGTCCCTTTAAATGAAGTTGGAATGTGCAATTGGTTATAATTGTTTTGTTTACATTGCTATGGTGTTGTACTGTAAATGTTGAAAGAAGATAAGTAATTATATCAGGGTAGCAACCAGAGGTGCTTACATGGTTTGGCTAAGAGGAGAGGATCCCGTCTAGTGTACAATGCTACTACTTCCTTTAAATGGACAATCCCAGCTTTAAACTGTTGTTGTCAGCTTTCATCTCAGTCTTCACACACAGGTCATAATTTTTATGAATGATGTCATTATCTATAATTTGACTAAGATTGTATAATTACTATAAGGATTTTCATGAAATGTCACACTGTGGTAAGGAAAGTTATAGTATCTGAGTTTTTAAGATATTTGCTATAAACATGGTCTCATTATTCTTAACTAAGTGTTGGACTTCATTAATCACTTGAATCTTCCGTTGAAACAAAACTTCTGTGGCAAAGACAACACCACAGTAGGTGTGAAGGCAGTTAAAACCTTCCCCATTCATCTCAATGAGACAGTGAAAAGAGGTGAAAATATCCTCATTCACATTAACGAGGTGTTGGAGATAGAGATTAATTCCTCAGGTCTGACAGATTCCCATTCTCTCAATACTTCACAATTAAGGGATTGTAATTTCAATTTATGAAAAGTGACACAAAAGCCATTATTGGTGGGGTATGGCTCTGTAGGAGGTATGACATGCTTTGAACTTCCTGCAGGAATTTTGGCTCACTTCAGAACACACACTCATAAGGAAAAGCTGGGGGAGAGTTTCTTGCAATCTTTTCTATGGTAAAATGGGAAATAGTCCTGTTGACCCATCCCGTGTTACAGGGTTAGTGGCTACATTGCTAATTTTTTGAAGGAATTATCTTGAAATTGTCATCTTTGTAGAGGAAGACTACAACCAGAAAACTGTGTGAACCATAAATACACCAGATAGGTGCTGGGTATTACAGGTAAGTGCAACTTTTTAATTTTGAGAGATTGTAAGGCTATGATAAGTCAGTGGTTTCAGCTCCTGTTGTGTGGGTGCATGGTGAGGAATAAATAGATAAAAATTATGTATTTTGTGTATGTCAGCTGTATTTTTGTACTAAACAGTAATGCGTTGTAACATTTTATTTATTTTTTTTATTTGAAATGTTTCCAATTTTAACTTTGATATTGATGTGTGGGTAGTTACTTACTCTTGGATGGGATCATTCACCATTTTTGATTTACTTTTATTTCAATTCTGTTTGTTTTAACTGAATACAAAATAAATCAAAAATTGTGGATGATCCCATCCAAGAGTTAGCAACCACCCACACACCTACATCAAAGTTAAAATTCCTCAATTTTGTCAATGCAAATGCTTTGGAACAGCTAGTCGATACCCCCACAAGAGGTGATAATATCTTGGACTTGGTATTAACCAAAATGAGTAACCAGTGCAGCATCCCTGCAGTATAATCCTCCCTTGTACCCACTTGAACCCACAAATTATCAACTTAATAACAACGTCCTAAGCACACAGTCAGTCATGAGGGATTTGGGCACCAGACTGATAGCAACCTGACTTTTGACCACCACGTTGCTTCCATTGTACAGAAAGCTTTCTACATGGCCCACCTCATAAGTAGGGGTATCTCATCCAGGGACAAGGAGGTCATAACATAGGTTCATAGGTGTGTACTAGGCTAATTGCCCTAGAGCCTTTACAAGCCAAGCCCATGGAAGTGCCCTGGCATCATGCCGCCCGACATTAATTCCCAGTGCCTCTATCAAGTAGAGCCACTGGAGTGATTGCTGGGGTGAACTTTCTATTTCCCATCAACTCATCAAGATTTCTTTTGAAGAGGGCCAGTGAGGTGCTCCGCTTGACATGTATGGGAAGTCTATTCCAGAGCATGGGCAGTCTCTGAATTATGAACCTGCCCCTCCAGCATGTTCTTGAGTACCCATTTCCCTATAGGTCCCTTCTCACTCAATTACACAGCAAACTTTTTCACTTTTTCTAGCATGTCGAAGGGTCAGTTGCTAGCGTCCTCTCCTGTTCAGCTGGTGAATCTGGGCATCTTGAGGCAATGTTACAATTGCCTCATGTACACAGACAACCCACTCCTTCTCCCACAAAACACAAATACATGTGAGAGATGCAACTATATAGCCAAACTGGAAGCTGAGCTCTCTCAACTCAGGACTGGCAAGACCAGACAGGAGGAGAAGGAAACCACGCACACCACAAACCCAGTTTCACACAGAACTATCACAACTGCAAAACAAACACATAAACACACAAAGACATACTCGGAGGCACTGATCAAATTCTACCAAAACTACAGAGGCCTCCAAAGCAGACACCCAAGCAACTACCACCTCAAGACATAAGACATGCAACACATAGTTCTCAAAGTCAGTGTGCTAAACAGTCACAGCCCTTAAGGCCAAACACAATGCCAGACACACTTGTTATAGGTGACTCCATAGTCAGACACACTGACGTCCCACTCACCAGACTGAACAAGGAAAAGATCACAGTAAGCTGCCTGTCAGGCGCTAGAATCCGCCACATAACACAAGCACTCAGGTCACTCCACAGCAAGTACAAGTATGACTCAGTCATTGTCCATGCCGGTGTGAACAACCTGAGACGTACCTCCCTGGACTACATGAAAAGAGACATAGAGGAGCTCTCAGATTATGTAGCCCAGGCCGGTATGACCCTGACCCTGAGCAGTATCCTACCCTCACCAAGAATGATGCCACAATACAGAGACAAAATGATCAGCTTTAATAATTGGCTTAATTACTGGTGTCATTCTAAGGGGATCAATGTCTGTCTGCCTGGGATGACATGCTTGACAAGCCACGCTGCTTCGGAAGGGACGGCTTGCACCTGTCACGCCTGGGCTTCCAGATGTTGGCAAAGGCTCTTGCCACCCCGATAGTGCCTTTTTAGGCAAGGCTCAAATGATAAACCTACCGCCCTAGAAAACAAAAATGGAGAAAAACTAAGGGTAATACTGCTCAATGCCAGAAGTCTAAACCTCAAGATGCACTCGAAGCCCTCCTCAGTATGGAGAAAATCGATGTCTGTGCTGTGACTGAAACCTGGTTCAAGGCTCCTGAGAGCACCCCAGCACTATCAGGTTATACCTCATATCATGCATTCGCCCCAAAATCCGGACCGAACCACAAAAGGAGGGGAGTATCCATATTCATAAAGGATACCCACACCTCCAGGTTAGTGGCAATGCGAAGCATCGGAGACCATCCAGGTGCAATTAACCATAGGTAAAACTGCCCTACAGTTTGTAGCATGCTACAGACCACCTTCTCAAACTCAGGAAACCCACACAGCCTTCCTGAAGACACTGGAGAGTATGAATGTCTCTCCAAACACCATCATATTGGGTGACTTCAACTACCCAAACATAGACTGGGAACATTACTCAAGCCCCAACACCCTAGCCCAAAGGTTCCTGGAGTTCATAAACTCAAATGCTATGGAACAACTAGTCACCATTCCCACAAGAGGAGAAAATATACTAGACCTGATCATCACAAACATGGGGACAAAATGCTCCACACCGGACGTATATCCCTCATTGGTGAGATCAGACCATAAATTAATCTCATTGGAGATCCACATCCCGCCCCCACCCCCAGCAAAAAAGACCACAGTGAAGAACTTCTCAAAAGCAAACTTCACGCTTCTTAAGACTGGAGTGGTATCCTTCAAGGTCCCCGAGCCAGTGGAAACCACAACCCACGCTGCTGAAACCCTTACAAATGCCTTCTACGAGCACCTCCAGGAATGTATGGATCAAGCAATCCCTAATAAAATCAAGACCCTTTACACCAAAGGCAGGCACCCGGTCTGGTGGACCCCAGCCATAAACAAACTCTACAACAAGAGGAGAAAGCTACTACATGACAGAGCAAAATCCCTAAAAGGGAAGGCATCTCTGATCAATACTAGCAAAAAACTACGATCACTCATAAAATCATCCAAGGCCAACTTTGAGAGAAAAATCGCTAATGACACAAAAGACAATCATAAGGCCTTCTTTAGCTATGTTAGAAACCTGGGTGGAAACTCCCAGATATGCTCAGAATTAGTCCAAAATGATAAAAAATCACTGAACCCACAGACATTGCCAACATACTGGCAGACAGGTTCAGTGCAAATTTCTCCCAAAGGAGAAATATCTATCCCACCAGAGTCTAGCCTCCCAAACATCTCAGATGCCCAGGTGAGAGCTGCTCTCTCTAAAGCAAAAAACACAGCATCAATGGGACCGGACGGTGTCCCCGGCTGTGTGCTACACGAACTCAATGAGGAACTAAACCCACACATAAGGCTGCTGTTTAATCTTAGCCTTACTACAGGATACGTACCCAAAGAATGGCGTACGGCAACTGTGGTCCCACTCCACAAAGGCAGTGCTTCTACGGACCCTGGAAATTACTGCCCCATAAACTTGACGAGCCTTGTCTGCAAAGCTATGGAGAGGATCATAATGGAACTCATAAATAAAGACATTGGGGACCTACAGACACTGGATCCTACCCAATTTGGATCCTGCCTCTTGAACTTGGTCGACTTTTTCGAAACAGTCACTAAGGCCATTGATGAGGGTAAGGCAGTTCACACAGCCTACCTTGACCTAGCAAAAGCGTTCGACACAATACCCCACTCGGGCATCATAGAAAAGCTCACCAGCTTAGATGTAAACCCATATATCACAAGATGGGTTGCAAACTGGCTCAAGGACAGAACACACAGGGTTAGAGTTGCTGGTGCCATGTCAGACTCTAAGCCGGTCACGAGCAGTGTCCCACAGGGCTCAGTCCTGGGCCCCCTCTTGTTCGGCATTTATTTTTCTGAAGTGCAGGCAAACATAGGGGGATTGTGGCTGACAAAATTTGCAGATGACTGCAAACTGGGCATCATAATTGACACTCCATCAGACACAGACATCCTCCAGAGAGGTCTCATAGAAATGGATAACTGGTGCCAGAGCCATGGCCTTAAGCTAAATGCCAAAAATGTATAGTCATACCCTTTGGGAAAAATAAGGTAACCCCTAATTACCACATAGGTGGTAATCCATTAAACACGGAAGAAGTTATCAGGGACCTGGGGACCCAAGTTGACAGTAACCTCTCTTTTGACACTCACATTGCCAAAGTGGTTAGGAAGACCTTCTACATTGCCCACCTGATCATGAAGGGATTCACATCCAGATCAGGAGAGGTCATTGTACCCCTGTACTCTTCACTTATCAGACCAATGATTGAGTACAACACCCCATTCGGAATGTACCTTACCCGACACCTGCAGCAGTTGGAAAGACCCCAAAAGTTCCTCACCAAAAGGATAAAGGGGCTCAAACATATGTCATACGATGCCCGACTGAAGAAGCTCCAGCTCTATTCAGTCGCATACCGTCTGCTCAGAGGTGATCTGTGCCTGACATACAAGGCCATGTCCAACCCGGAATTAATGGACATGCTCCACCTCACCACAACCAAAGAATAACAAAATAAATTCATTAATTAGCACATATAGACTAGTAAGGTCTCAAAACTATCATATGTATTGTTAAAACAAAGACTAGTTTTATTGATTTGTAGAAATTTATAGTCTGTTTATTGATATGTGTTTGACAGGCAATGAAATATATCCTTGTTGTGTGTTTTAAACTGTATTTATATACATATGTATTTTTAAAAAAACTTTTTATCAAGTGAAATATTGTTTTAAATTATTGCTTTCAATGTAAACGTACATCCCTAAATGAGCCTAAAAGGTTGGCAGAACTTTTACTTTAAGAAAGTTGTTTATCCATTTTTCAATTAAGGACCGAATGGTATAAAATGCGTGGAGTGGTATGGGCTGTATCTGATGAAGTTGGATTTCCAACGAAAACGTGATTTCAGTGGTGTAACGTTAATAAAGGATTTTTTGCTTATTGAGGAGTACGGTTCCTGCTTTTTTGGCTATCGGGTTTGTTTGCCTTATTGTGGAGTTGGCTGGTCCCAGGTGGTTCTCCGTGCCTGCTTGCTGTGTTTCTTCGTGGTTCACATGCTCCACCTCAAAAAATCCAAATCCACCAGAGCCACGAGAGCAAGAGACTTAAACCTCAACACGGATATAAATAGGACGTGCTGGAGGGGCAGATTCATCACCCAGAGACTCCCTACACTATGGAACAGAATCCCAGTCCATGTGAGGCAGAGCCCCTCACTGACTCTGTTCAAGAGAAATCTTGACGAGTGGATGGGAGAGCGTAGGTTTACCCCGGGAATCATCTCTGTGTCACTGCTGGACAGAGGCACAGCAAGCTAATGGGTATAGTATTCTCATCCTAAGGGGTGGTGAAAGCCACACAAACTCTGGCTAGGCTTATAAATGCCCTAGGGCAGATAGCCTAGTATGAACCTATGAACCTATGAACCTATTGACTGTGGTAATGAGGTTGAGGTCTCTGGAGCATGTGGTGCAGAGGGACTGGGATTTCTTTAGATGTAGCATTTCCAACAGACCTGGGTCAGACATGACTTTGTATGTCAAGCAGAGATTGCCTCTTAGTAGACGATATGAGACAGAGAATAGCTGAAGTGTTTTGAGTCTGTCTGTGTAGGACATGTGTTTAAGTCCTAGGATCCTCTTCATGAGATACTTCTGTGACCTTTTGCTTGTGTCTAGTGAGGTACATGCCAAATGGGGCATTATACTCAATGACTGGCCTAATGAGGGAAGAGTAGAGAGAGATGATGACCTCTTTCTTCCTGGATGCAAAACCCTTGGTAATGAGATGTGCCACATAGAAGGACTTTCTGACCACAGTGGCAATGTGGTGGTCGAAGGAGAGGTTGCTATCAACATGTGTCCCCAGATCTCTTATAACACCTTCAGTGTTCAGTGGGCTCCCATTGATGTGGTAATTAGTGAGAATTGAGTTTTCCCAAAGGGGATGACGACGCATTTTTTGGCATTAAGCTTAAGGCCATGGTTTAGACACTAGTCATTGGTGTCAGTGAGGCCTTTCTGTAGGATGTCTACATCACTTGGGGAGTTAATAATGGCTCCCAGCTTGCAGTGCAAACTTGGTCAGCCAGAGTCTCTCCATGTTGGCCTGGACTTCTGAGAAGTAGATACCAAACAGGAGAGGACCCAGGACCAATCCCTGTGGGACTCCACTCATGACTGACTGGCAGTCTAACTTGGAGTCCGCTACTTTCATACTGTGGGTTATATTTGTAAGTCAGTTTGCAACCCACCTAGTGATATAGGGGTTGATGCCTAGTTTGGTGAGTTTATCAATAATTCCTGAGTGGGAATGTTATCAAAGGCCTTGACCAGATCGAGATAGGCTACATGAACTGCCTTGCCCTCATCCACAGCTCTGGTGACTGACTCAAAGAAGTCAACCAGGTTGAGCAGGCATGATCTACCTTTCACAAAACCAAACTGAGTGGGATCTAGAGTTTGGAGATTCCCTATAGTCTTGTTAATTAGGTCCATGATAATGCACCCCATAGCCTTACATATCAGACTCATCAGGCTAATGGGATGATAATTCCCAGGGTCTGTAGTCCCTGTATTCTTCCCTTATAAGGCCCATTATTGAGTACAATGCCCCATTTGGCATGTACCTTGCAAAGCACATGCAGCAGCTGGAGAGACCACAGAGGCTCCTCACCAACAGAATCCATGGCCTCAAAAATCTACCATACACAGATAGGCTAAAAGCCCTATCCCTCTACTCTGTTTCATACAGACACCTCAGAGATGATCTCTGTCTGGCATACAAGGTGATCTCGGACCCCACCTTGATGGGACTGCTGCATATCCGCATGTCAAGTTCCACTTGAGTAACCTGCACATGCGGCCTCAACCTGGTCTGTAACATCAATAGGACTTGTTGGCGGGACATATTTGTGTCCCAGAGACTCCCCCATCTTTGGAATAGACTCCCTCTCCATGTCAAGCAGAGTATCTCTTTACCCCTTTTTAAGCACAACCCAGAAAACTGGATGGGAAATAGAAAATACATCCCTGGGATTCCACCCATGTCCCTGCTGGACAGGGGCATCGGGTGCTGATTTGTCTAAACATGGGCTAAACTCTTCTGGCTAGGCTTATAAGGGCCTCAGTGCCAATAGCCTTGTAACTTCCTATGATCATGGCTGGTCAGTTTGTTTCTTGATGGGCTGTATTTAGCTGACTATTTGCTTGTATGTGCATGTATCTGTATGTACTTTGTGTACTCTTAGACTAGTCCAGTCTTGTTTGTGGTTAAAGGCCCAGGAACATGAGTGTTTGTGACTTCATGATAAGGATTTATGCATGTACGCTCTACAGTTGTACACATTCAGGTCATTGGTGACATTAGTCCCCATTAGCCTAGTTAGGTAAAGTTGTCACTGTGGTCCATGATATATTTATTTACTGACATTTGGTGACTGGGAAAGTCTGACTGGGTCTGGAACCCATTTTCAGTGTAGGCCCAGGGAGAAAAGCTCCACACAAAGACAGACATTACTAGAATTGTTACAGGTATGTGTAAACTTCACAGACATACTTTATATACTTTGCATACAGATTAGTGGAAGACACAGTTTAACATATATACATTTGCATACATCTCAAGCCATATTATAATTTAACATATGGGTAGTAAAATTTCAAGTCAAATAGATTATACATTACTAAAGAGTAGATTAAGTCATTATGGGTATGGTAGGTTGTGGAGAACATTAGTGTGTTAAGATTATTAAACACTTGGTTTGCATGCTACAGACAACTTGCAGTCACAATCAGTCTGTGCAGTGGAAGACTGAGATGTTAATTGATTTCTTGTGTTTGTACAATTTTTATTGGAGCTCAAACAATTTGCTGCTATTCGTAGATTATTGTGGATATAACTGCAGTCTAAGCCTGTATGGTGATGCAAGAGATTGTAATTTTGCTACCCTGTCCTTTGTTATATCATCTACACATCCAGCCATCAAGTTCCCTGATGTTGTTGGCTTTTTTTTTTCATTACTTTACACATTCATAACTGCAGGCAGTATAGAAGTAGCAAACTTCTGCCACGTTTCAAGAAGTGCAGGAAAGTGTGACTAATAGACAAATAAACAGAAAGTAAGACAGTAAATGAGCAGTTTGGATTCAGATCAGGAAGTAGCAGGGTCAATCCAATATTGGCAGTGAGACAGATAGTGGAGAAGAAGTTAAAGATGAGGAAGGGGTCCCAATGAGCATTCCCAGACTTGGAGAAGGCTTATGACAAAGCTGATTTGGGCAGTCCTGCAATACACTAAAGCTCCAGAAACACTGATAGAAAACTATGTACAAGGACACAATGTCACAAGTATTAACAAGATTCGGACTTGCAGAGGAGTTCCCAATGGGGTTGGGTGTGCATCAGTGCTCAGCTCTAAGCTCACTGTTGTTTATACGGATGATGGACTACATTAACATAATACAAGTGTATTTAACAGTTCTACCTATCAGAGCATTTAAGAGAGAAGAAAAAGTATATTTAGTAGATGTCCATTAAAACAGAGAGAGGATCTTGGAAAAAGATATACTCGCACTCTCTGCAAAGACAGATAAATTTGAAATTCAGAGTATCACCACTGTAAACCAGTGAATACACAATGCCACAGTTGTTTGACTGTGTTACGTATTGTGCACCGCACACAGACTATAGACTATGTGATGGAAACAGCTTGGCAGTAGAAAAAATCATGTCTGTATAGTATATTTCATTCTGCCATTTTGCCGTAAAAATAAGATGAAATGCTCCCAGTCATGCAGAGGTATTATTACTGTACTGCATTTTCCAAGTATTTGGGGGGGTATAGTTGTTCTTTAAGGGAGATTAATGTTCAAGGTCTCTGTGGAACCCCATCTAGGATCATCAGTAGAGCTACTGTGAAGCTAGATGAATATTAGACAAAGATCTTCAACAGATGTTTTAGGAAGAGGTCCTCTCAGGACACTAGAATCAAGCAGTGGTGGTGGTGCTTATCTTCAAAGGTGCCATAAGCAGCAATTTAGGGAACTATAGTTTACAGATTACAGATTACAGATCCTGATTTCAGTGATATGTAAAATGATGAAGATAGTCCCAAATTCATGTCTCATGAGATTCTTAGGGTTGAGTAGTGGCTTAATAAAATTCAAGCAGGCATCCACAATTGGCAGATCTTGCCATATTAACTAGATCCATTTATATGGCCGGGATGCTGGGGATATGGGGGTCTACCACAGCCCAGTTGTAAAGTTAAAGCCGTAAAGTTCATAAAAATAGCAGCAGGTACCAATCTGTGTAGGTGAGTAGAAAAGTAGTTACAGGGCAGCCATTTCATGTAGAAGCACGTTTGTAGCTCTCAGGGTATGGTGGCAAATGGTGTTCTATAAAGAACACTCATAGCTCCAGGCCTTCTCAATGTGACCTTACAAAGAGAATGGAAAACTGGATCAGTCTCTACATCTGATACCAAGGAGGTTGTGGATGTAGTATATGGTGGACATAAACTCTGATATGAGTTTATGTCCTAACATCCCTCACTCCTCAGAAAATATTGCTTCCTCATTCAACACACACTTCACCCAAACCATACTATCACTAGTTAAACAACACAACCCCTCTCCCCTGCAACCCACACCTTCAACTAGTAATCTCCCCACTGCCTTCTCTTTTTCTCCTGTACCTACCTCCAACATAAAAAAACTCTTAACTAAACTTAAACCCACCAAATCAGCAGCAGACAGCCTCCCAAGTGAATACCTACAAATCGCAGCTGATGCTCTGGCCTACCCAGTATCCATCTTGATTAACTGATCTCTGTCAGAAAGTTATGTTCCCACACTGTGGAAAGTATCACATATAATTCCCCTCCACAAAGGCGGACCCTCCACAGAACTAACCAATTACCGCCCAATAGCTATTCTCTCTCCACTCTCCAAAATACTAGAGAGATGCATACACTCTCAGGTTTCAGACTACCTCCTTACTAACAACCTCCTTTCCAGTACTCAGCATGGTTTCCGACCAAACCATAGCATCACCACTGCCTTACTCTCCTTTACTAACACTGTCCTTCAGCATAAAAACAATGGCTACTTCTCCTCTGCTACTTTCCTAGACCTATCTAAAGCATTTGACATGGTCCCACACAAACAACTTATCTCTGTCCTCAATAACCTATCCTTCTCACAATCGGTCACCAACTGGTTTCAGAGTTACCTGTCTGGCCGCCAACAATCCGTTGTATGGCAGTATGACATATCTCCTCAACTACCTGTCTCCATAGGGGTTCCCCAAGGATCCATCCTTGGACCCCTACTCTTCTCTGTTTACACCAATAATCTAGCCTCTGCCACCAAACATGGCACACTCATACAATACGCAGATGACTCGACCATCATCTGCTCAGCCCAGTCCCTACCAAAACTGCAAAAAGTCACACAGGAAGCCTTTTCCTCTGTTGAAACATGGTTATCCGATGCCTGATTAATACTCAACCCAAACAAAACTAAACTACTCATCTTCCAACCCACCAAACATACTCAAAACAACTCTCACTTTAACATCACGGCAAAAGACAACACCACTATATACCCAACTGAACACACCAAATTGCTAGGAGTGGAAATAGACAATAAACTAAAATTTGACATTCACATATCCATGACTATAAAAAAAGTCCACAAAAAACTAGGAGTGTTATACAGAAATAAGCAATTTCTCACCAAAGCAGCAAAGATTTCAATAGCAAATTCCCACCTTATCTGTACCCTACTTTATGCCTCTCCAATATATACCAACCTAAGGCAATGTGATCTAAACAAGCTAGAGACCTGCTACAACAAAATCGCCAAATTTGCCACAGGGGCATCCTACCGTAGTCACCACTGTCTCTCACTTGCTGAACTGGGCTGGCTTGAACTCCCTCACCTCCTTCAGTGGTATCAACTCTCACTCGCCCACAAACTAGTAAACCATCCACTAAATGTCCCATCCCTCCAGAATCTACTCCAACCCTATCGCACCACCAGACCACTAAGATCCAGCAGCAAAAATCACTTGCAGATCACTAAGGCCAATAACTCTGCTGGTGAAGCACTATTCTCTTGCGCCATAAACAAATTATGGAACTCACTCCCACCCACAATTACCTCCATACCATCATGCACCCACTTCAAAACTTTACTAAAAGCGCAACTAAAAACATGCTGGCTATGCCCTTGCAACTCCCACTCTAATATCATCCACCCCATCCAACCACTACCTTTCTTTCCACTCCACTAACTACCTTGATTATAGCAAGCTCAGATGCTCATAAGCCAGTACTTATTATACAGCACAAACTGCTTCTTCTTGTAACATTTGTTAATGTCTGGTATGCACTTCACAGATAAAGATTCTAGTTGTCTACTGATGTACTATGTTCTTCCTCTGGAAATATGTTGTAAGTAATTGCTATGTAAATTTATATTCACTATGTAATCCAATGTATATACTGTCTGTTTATTTTAACTGTGGAGCTTTTCTCCCCTGGCCTCCGCTGAAAATGATCCTACGTCCAGTCGGACACTCCCGGTCAACAAATTTAAATAAATAAATAAATAAATAGATAAGATTTGAAGCCAGTACAGGTGCCATCTCACTTTCAACCTTTCCAAGTGCATGTGATATACAGGGTTGGTGGGGCAATAATATGGGAGTGCAGAATGCCATGGGAGAGATTAGAAGAAGTTGGCTTATAAAACTGATAGCAGAAGAAGGACTTGGTGATTATCATTTAAAACAAATTGAGTCATCAGACCCAGAGCAAAAAAGGTCAGCAAGGGCAAAACAGACAACAACATATATTCAGGGTGCATTGTGCAGAGATGGGAATGTGATAGTACTTATTTGCTGGTCTTTGAAGGATCATTGCTGGAATATTGCGTACAGTTAAGCAGGCATTACACAGAGAAAGATGCCATATTACTAGAGAGGATAGAGTAAAAGGCAACCAGGATGATGTGTGGGGACAGAAGAAATGTATTATGGCTACGCCCTGGATCAGCTGGTAAACTCCCCTGCCAGAGGTGAAAACATATTGGACCTGGTCATCACAAACATGGGCGACAGGTGTTCCACACCGGAGGTCAACCCATCACTGGTTAGATCAGACCATAAAGTAATCACTCTGGATGTCCACACCCCACCACCACCCCAAACTAAGGAAACCACAGTAAAAAACTTTTCTAAAGCAAACTTCACCTTACTTAAGACAGAGGCGGTAAGTTTCACAGCCCCCACGCTAAAGGATAATGCTGCCCAAGATGCAGAAACTTTTACAAATGCACTCTATGAGCACCTACAAGGATGCATGGATTGTACTATCCCTAGCAAAACCAAGACTCACTCCTCTAAGAGAAGGAAACCAGTCTGGTGGACCCCTGCCACAAACAGGCTATACAATAGAAGGAGAAAACTATTTCAGAAAAAAAATCAAATCCCAAGAAGGAAAGACATCCCTGATCAGTATCAGTAAGAAACTAAGGTCCTCATAAAATCATCCAAGGCTAACTTCGAAAGAAAAATAGCCAAGGATTCAAAAGATAACCACAAAGCCTTCTTTAGCTATGTTAAGAATCTAAGTGGCAACTCACAGATATGCTCTGAGCTAGTGCAAAATAGCACAAAATATACTGAACCTACTGATATTGCCAACATCCTGGCAGATAGATTCAGTGCAAACTTCACCCCCTTCTCACCCCCAAAAGGGACCATAACAATACCAGAAAAGTGTATTGTCCCAGAAATCACAGATGCACAGGTGAAAATAGCCCTTTCAAAAGCCAAAAACACAGCGTCAATGGGGCCATATGGTGTCCCAGGCTGCATCTTGCATGAACTACAGAACAAACTAACCCCCCACCTAAACACGCTGTTCAACCTCAGCCTCTCCACAGGCTATGTGCCCATAGAATGGCGCACAGCAATGGTTATTCCACTCCACAAAGGAGGGGCCACAACTGACCCTGGTAATTATCACCCCATAAGCCTGACTAGCCTGTTCTGCAAGGCTATGGAACGCATCATCAGGGAACTCATTAAAAAAGACATTGGGAACTTCCAAACACTTGACCCAACCCAGTTCGGCTTTGTTAAGGGCAGATCATGCCTACTAAACCTGGTTGACTTCTTTGAGAAAGTCACCAAGGCCATAGATGAGGGAAAGGATGTTCACACAGCCTACCTTCACCTCGCCAAGGCTTTCGACACCATTACCCACTCGGGTATTACAGAAAAACTCACCAGCTTGAATATAAACCCCTATGTCACGAGATTGGTTGCCAACTGGCTTACAGACAGAACTCACACGGTAAGAATAGCAGGCTCCAGGTATGACTCTAAACCAGTCACAAGTGGTGTCCCACAAGGCTCGGTCCTGGGACCCCTACTGTTTGGCATATACTTCTCAGAAGTACAGGCAAACACAGGAGGACTGTGGCTAACCAAGTTCGCCGATGACTGCAAACTGGGAGCCATAATTGACTCTCCAGCTGACACGGATCCTCCAAAAGGGCCTTACTGAGACGGACACCTGGTATCAAAGTCATGGCCTCAAGCTAAATGCCAAAAAATGCATAGTCATCCCATTTGGGAAAAACAAAACACCCACAAATTACCACATAGGTAGCAGCCCCCTTAATACAGAAGAGGTAATAAGAGATCTGGGGACCCAGGTAGATAGTAATCTCTCCTTTGACAATCATATTGCCAAAGTAGTTAGGAAATCCTTCTATGTGGCCCATCTAATTACTAAAGGGTTTGCATCTAGAAATAAAGAGGTTATAGTGCCCCTCTACTTGTCACTCATCAGACCCATCATAGAGTACAATGTCCCATTGGGATGTACCTCACAAGACACTTCCAACAGCTGGAGAGACCACAAAAATACCTCACCAAGAGGATTACTGGCCTCAAACATATGTCTTATGCAGCCTGACTGAAAAAACTCCAGCTGTACTCAGTGGCATATCGCTTACTCAGAGGTGATCTCTGCCTGAATTACAAAGCCATGTCCAACTCAGAATTGATGGACATGCTCCACCTCAAGAAATCCAAGTCACTGCGAGCCATGCTCTCCAGTGAGCTAAACCTCACCACAACAATAAATAGAACATGGTGGAGGGATAGATTCTTGTCACAGAGGCTCCCCATGCTTTGGAACAAAACTCCAAACTACATTAGGCAGAGACCCTCATTATCACTCTTCAAGAGAAACCTTGACGAGTGGATGGGTAACAGAAAATACACCCCTGGGATCACTTCTTGGCTCTTCTTGACAGAGAATCAGTTAATTAATCAATGGGGCGGCAAAAGCCGACACACTCTGGCTAGGCTTATAAATGCCCTCAGGCAGATAGCCTAGTACCTACCTATGAACCTATAGGAAACTTGACCTCTCTGTACTAGAAATTATATAGTTACACACTGCAAAGGGAATATGTGATGGGACTAGAATTCAAAGAAACAGCAGAATGTAAGTGCAAGGTGGGGACATGGATACCTGATTAAGAGAACCCAGTTTAACCTGGACATTAGGAAGAAATTCTCAACTGGGAAAGTTGTAAACCAATGCAATACATTGCCAGTATTTGTAGCACAGGTTAAGGCCTTTCAGTGAAGGTCCCCTGGGGCTTTAGTTTGTGCGCCTTTGCTGCAAGGTCTGACATTTTACATTACATTTGGTTTTCATTAGGGTGCTATGGTGAAGTTTGGTTCAGTACTCTCAGTACAACAGTGGTTTGAATAATATTTCACTGGTTTGTCATTTAATCAGATGCAAAAATATAATTTATTTCTTCTGAATACAGATTATTTTTTAGTCATTGAACGTATGACTCCTCCCACCCTCAATTAGTGGGTCCATATTATCAGATCGAAACTTTCAAACTCCAAATAACATATGGGTGACACCATATGTTCGAAATTTGAAAAAAAAAAAAAGAACAGGAAACCTGTCATTAAGGGTTGTATGCAGGGGGCAAGCCCCCCTGCACCCCCCACACCCCCGCTACTTAAATATACCAACTCCGAGATCACACTACATTGAAGTAAAGGGAAGAATTCCCTACAACGATCTCCGTTCACACTTGCAATGTTTTCAATATTCGAACATGGTGTCGCCCAAATCATGTTCGACTATTGAAATCTTTGTTGTGATAATACAGACCCCAATTAGTGTCGTGGGTAGTAAACTACATTACAAGAAGATAACGTGTGTGCGTGTGTGTGTGTGTGTGTGTGTGTGTGTGTGTGTGTGTGTGTGTGTGTGTGTGTGTGTGTGTGTGTGTGTGTGTCTATGCGTGTGTGTCTTATAGCTGGAGCAACCAGCTAAATACATTTTGTATCTGAGGGTTGTGATATAGTTTTCTGAGAAATTTGATATCATAATTTGTCAGTATATGTATGAGAATCATTTTATTTAGGTGTTCTTATGAAATGAGGACCAAAATGCTCCTTTCTATGAAAAATGTGTATTCTCTGTCATTTTCAATTGCAATATCAAAACAGGCATATTGTATGTACTCTGAGAGGCATGCACATATTTGAGATTCAGAGTGTTTCTAGGCTGATAACCAGAGGGGCCTTTCTAGGACTAGCCAAGTTTTCCCAAAAGAATAACAATGTCCTGTATCTGAATAGGACATTGACAGTCAGGGATTTATAAGATATCTTTGTCCATAAGGGACATGGGTGCCAATACTGGTTTAAATTTCCTATTCCACATTTACTGGTCTGTGTTGCACTTAAGCTGGGTAATAGATGAACTCAGCTTCACATAGATGGGAAGCCTGTTCCATTGGTGGAGCAGTCTGTGGGACACATTACCTGTTTAAGTCACAGACAAAATTCAGGTCCATAGACCCTGTATTTCTGGTACTCTTTTACTTACGAATATGTAGGAGGTTCATAAGTGTGGGGTTTGCAGATGCCTTGTAAGTCAAGCATAGATCACCCCTCAGCAATCTATAGGAGACTGAGCAGAGGGAAAAGGGAAAGGGCTTTAAGGTGTGGTGCATAAGACAGGTTTGCTATGCTTTGTATTCCTTTTGTAAGGAACCTCTGAGGTAAGTCTAGATGCTGCATATTCCTAGCTAGGTACGTTCCAGAGGGAGCATTGTACTCAACGCTTGGTCTGATAAGGGTAGAGTACAGTGGGATAATGAACACTTTGACACTAGATGTCATGCCCTTACTTATAAGTTGCCCAACATAAAAGGATTTCCTCACCACTGTGGCCCCATGGTGGTCGAAGGTAAGGCTGCTGTCAATGTGTGTACCCAGATCTCTGACCATTAAGACAACTCTTAGGGGTGTATTATCGGCATGGTAATTACTCAGGGTGGTTGACTTCCCAGTGGGTACAGTTATGTATTTATTAGCACTGAGCTTAAGACCATGGCTTTGGCATCATTTGTTAGTCAGAGATGGACCTTCTTGAAGAATGCTACAATCTGCAGGGGAGTCAATGATAACCCCCAGCTTGCAATCATCTGCAAACTTAGTCAACCATAAATCTTCAGCATTTGCTTCCATTTCAGACCAATAGATGCAAAAAAGGAGCAGACTCAGTACAGAGCCCTGGGGGACTTCACTAATGACTGGCCTATTGGTGGAGGTGGCCTCACCAATTTTGACCTCCTGGGTCCTATCAGTGAGTCTATTGGTGAGACTCATTTGTCTACTTTCTTTAAAGGTATTAAGCTGTACAAAATAATATAAAAGTGAGGTTGTCAGAGGGTCTTATTCTGAAATATCAGTGCAAGGATATTTTTGATTGAAGCTAGGGTGGAATTCAGGTTAAAATGCCCTTTGTAAATTGACTAAGTACTGTCAAGTTTAACAGTGTTGCAAAGTAGTTTATGTCATTCTTAATGGGCAGTACACAGTCCTGTCAGCTCATTTACAAACAATATTGTTCCTTTACTACACTGTATGACATTGTCTGATAAAATAAAAAAAAAAAATATTTAGCTTTGTCTCAACAGTGTGCTATAATTCTCCACATGATGCTTTCATTGTTTTTGGTCCCCCAGATGACATGGTACCGGCCCAGCCCCCAGTGCCCCACTTGTATGTCGAGTCTATCAGCCATCCTCCTATCCCTAGAGTTTTCTGGCATTTTGTGGATACAGTCATGGATCCTAAAGGTACCCTGGGAGCTCAGCCATTTGTGCTTCCTTCCTGGGGAGTTCCTTTTTATATGCCCTACCTGCTTTCCCTTTCCCCATCCCCATGCTCATTGACTATATTTGGGGACAACTCTCCTGTATTGACCAAACCTCACCTTAGGAAGCATCATCAATGAACACCCTCCCTCCCACGATGGGCACTCCCATCCCTCGCTGCTGCTTTCCCAGTCACCCAAGCCACTAATCGAACACAGCTGAGCTGGGCCATGGTTAGGGCTTTATCCCTTTATATCACTTGAGCAGGACAGCTGGGCTGTAGTTAAGGATTTATCTCTCTGCACCACTTCAGTGGTAATTTTCATTTTTAGGTTGATCTGTTTGGTGATGGTGGATGGTTTTCAGTAGAAAACATTTATTTGAGATTACACTTTTCAGGAGTAAAAACTCGTTATATCTTATAAATTCTGCTGCATCTGTTGGGCCACTATGATGGATTGTGGGTAGCACTGTTGGGGAACAGAGGTATCCCTGTATTTTTCCCTTGTAGGGTTAGCATGAATTTACTCTCTTTTGATAACTTCTGACAGTTGCAAAAACTATAAACAAAACAGTTAAACAGAAGTAGAAGTTGGGTGGTTACTACACACATGTACTTGCATGCACATACTCAGACTGGTGTAAAATACTGCAACAGAGACCACTATGCCATAAAGCAATGATTTTTTATTGAACAGAAGAAAAAATACTGGTGAAGACTGTCTTTGTATACATTGAAGGAATAGAACTACACAAAGGACTATTTCTGTTAGTCCACAAAAAAGTCTCTAAAACCAGTTTTGTCACAATCTAAAGGTGTTTTTTCTCATCTTTCTTCTTTTTTGAGTTCCTAATAGAAGACATCTAAGCTTCCTTGGGGTATTCTGGAATGTCTTCTTTTTTTTAGCACAGTCCTACAAACCAATATTCCATGCCCAAACACCCACATCATCAAGAGGCCAACTTCTCTAACAGGCCCAAAGCCCACCTTTAATAGAATAAATGCTCATTAACTAAACCTTTCTATCTAATACAAAAATATATCAGTCTGTTTTAAAGAAGCAATGTTATTTAGACTATGTACAACATGCTCTATTTATTTACATCAACGTTATTTACATTTATGTATGTTCAATGTAGTAACAATTTGACATAGCATATGGCAATAACTTCCACACTATGTAATATTCACATGCATAGATATATACTATGGATTTTGATTAAACTGGACCCAGACGTAACTGAAAATGCAACTTGTAAGCTGAGCAAAATCTGCTGTATCCAAATTTGTGTAGTATATGTTTGTAGAAATACATGGTCTCACCAATAGAAAATATTAATGTACAGATTTCACCACCACTCATACAGAAATTCTAAGCATAGTTTAAACTATATACATTCAACAGTGTAATTATTGTAGCTGAGCAGTGAATTTCCACTGCTCTTTTCAACAAACACACAAGATCCTTGATCAATCTGAGCTAACACCTCTTTGGCAAATAGGTTCATAGGTGTGTACTAGGCTAATGGCTCTGGAGCCTTTACAAGCCTAGTCCATGGAAGTGCCCTGGCATTGTGCTGCCCGATGCCAGTTTCCAGTGCCTCTATCAAGTAGAGCCACTGGAGTGATTGGGAATCTCAGTTTAACATATCATCTAAAGGGTGGTAGATTCAGGAGTTTATAGCTCTCTTGCGCTACACTTCAGTGCCATTAATGGGTAATTAACCCCAAGTACCTTGGGTAGTGAACAGACTACCATTACATGGTGGATGTGCCTGCAGAGCACACAGAGGGGTTATAAAGTAAAATTGATGATACCTTTAAGAGATGTCTTCAAAGAATAGGATTTTTCCAGCAGAGAAGGAAGAATCCAATGGATGAGGGTATGCGTACAAGTGGCTGACATGATGTTGCTTCACGTAGTATATCTAGATACTCACAACAGTACACATGCAGAACTTTGAAATCTGAGAGATCTCAAAGAACAGGTAACTGTTTCTCTTTGACAGGAATGACATAATTTGATTGGAGCAGAGTCCCAGGATGCCACACGAATATGTAATTCACTTTATTGGAGTAACACTCACAGATCACATAAAGATGTCCCTGTGGTAGACACCCTAGAAATGCAGGGAGGATACACAGTTTGGGCTGAAAACTGTTGGTTGGCATGTGACACTGTAGGGTGTACTTTTCATCATGCCAAAACAAGAACAAATAACTTAGAAATGGATATATAGTGGTACAGGGAGCTATTAGGCATAGCCAAAAAAAAAATCAGTACTAGACATAGCTTACAATCTGACGAAGCACATGACAATACTTTTGTAGCAGAGAGTGACAATCAAAAGGAAGAAAAGCACGACTTGTACGATCAGGAATAGCATGCATATTAGAGCAGAGCTGCACTGTCTCAAGTACATTTATTATTTATTTATGTATTTATTGACATTTGATTAAAGAATATAATGTTGTATAATCTCAGTAATACAGTCAAAAGACAGATGGAGGTACCCTTGTGTTTAATATTGCCCTATAACAAAGTGACAACGTAACCCTTGTATTGAAAAGAGAATGTTTGATCTAGAAATAATGTCAGGAAGCACAGTATTAAGGAATGGTTATAGTGCAGCACTGACCATCATTATTTTACAGAACAGATTTACAAAGTGTGCTGTGTATCTTTAGTAATGTCAGTAACAAAGGGTTATTACATGTCCCACTTTATGCAGGACAGCCACTGCCTGGGCAGTTGTGTCCTGTGAAAAAAACATCAAAAATGGGAAATACCAGAATCAGAAATACTTTACTGATCCCACAGGAAATTGCTGAGAATTTTAGGACAAAAATGTTTCCTACATTTCCTTCAATACATGCATAAATCCATTATTGTGTCTTTGAAAGACTTAAATATTATATGAAACAGTATAAATAAATCAAATTCTAAAAAAAATGAGCTTTTATTTTGACAGTAAACTGAAGACCAGTCCTTTGCACTGGTTGTAGGTGTGATTTGCCCTACAAAATCTCACATTTTCAGACAAAACTCCGACTTTGGGCACCAGGAGATGTGACAGCCCTACAATGACACTGTATATAATTGTGCAAAAGCAGTATATGAAGTCAGGACACAGCACATATACAAGGGAAAGTATCTATCTTGTGCTGATTTGCCATGAAGGGCAAGGTATTAACATAGCCGGCCTTAGGCATAGGCTAACTAGGTAGCCGCCTAGGGCGCCACTGTTGCAGGGGCGCTTTTCCAGTTATTTATTTGGTGTAGGTAGACCAGGATGGGGGCACCTGGGTTGTGTGGGGGGCTCAGTGGAGCCCTTTTGCCTAGGGCACTAGCTGACCTAAGGCCGCTGCTGGGTATTAAGAGTATGAGGTAGTGAAGAGGGCAGGATACTAGTGTCACTGGTCTGAGGATGCCTTCATGTGAGTAACTTGGAATGGCAACAACAGTTTGAAAAGTGTCATGTAAGACTAAGGATTGCCAGACAGGGAATTAGCCACTCACCAGGCTATACAGACAGAATGATGAAAAAAAAACGCACTGTATAATCCCAGTTACCTGTCTACAGATAACATTGAAATCAAGTACAAATGCATGCAGTTGTAAGGTAGAAAGAGAAATAAAACTGCTTAAGGGCATATCATACAGTGCAACCACTAAGTCACCAACATGTAGCATTATTTTTTATTTTACTTATTTTACATTTGGTAACCGGGCTGGTCTAACTGGATATATGTCCATTTTCAGTAGATGCCCGGGGAGATAAGCTCCAAGGTTGTTGTTGTTGTGTCTTTCGGCTTTTCCCGGTTAGGGGTCGTCACAGTGGAACTCCGGTCCGCTAATGATTGGTAGTTGATTTTTACATGCCGAGTTACCAGCCTTGACGCACAACCTTCAACGAAGGTACGCCCATTCACGCATGTCTCCACGCAGAAGGCTCTCTAGCTGAGAATCGAACCAGACAGCGTCTTACTGTGAGGCGACAATGCTACCGCAGCACCACCACCACGCATTCAGTAAAACACAGCAAATGAAATGACACTATTTTTGTATATACAGAGGACATTTCAGATTAACACAGAACTATACAATAAGGACAGAAATCATAGCAGAGAAAAATATTGGAACATTACAGCATACAGGTGCAATACAAAATAAGAGGGAGACAGTTTATTTTATAATAACATGATAAAGAGAGTTCCCTTTGAAAGTATCCACAGGAGAAGAGTTAAACAGAAAGAAAAGGAAAAAGAGGTAACAAGTTGTTAAGGAGGTAAATGGAAACAGTTAATGAGAAGTTTAGGGTAAGCAGAGGTTAGGTTAGGGTAGGTAACTAGTCCGGCTTAGTACAGGGGCATAGCATATAGCACGTATAGTAGGAAATGCATGAGGACAGCACAAAATAAAATATGAAATTAAAGGAATGTATGAGTGTGTCTGCATACCTCTCAACTGTCCAAATATTTGCAGAATGCCCAGATTTTCATCTGATATTTTCAGTCTGTTCCTCATAAAATTTGCGGTTTTCCTCCAAATCAATGAAGACGAAAGTCAATGACCTATATTTGAGCTCAGACTTCTTCTTCTTCTTCTTTCAGCTTTTCCCAGTTAGGGGTCGCCACAGTGGATCATCTGTCCGCTCATGATTGGCAGTGGAGTTTTACGGTGTCGAGTTGCCAGCCCGGCGCACAACCTTCTACAGAAGGCACACACATGCACACACTCACACCTAGGGCTAATTTAGAGTGTCCAATCCACCTACTGCATGTCTTTGGGAGGTTTCTTATCCTTCAGAAAATGCACAATAATGCAAATTATGTTAGTCAAGCAGCTTTTTGAGTTTATATGAGCAATATACACTGCAAAACAAAAGGAACTGAAGACTGTCTACTCATGTTTGAACCCTGTATCACACATATGCCTTTTTACAGAGCTATTAGCAGGTAAGAAAACCATCACACTTGGCTAGTATTCAGAGATCAATTTGAACATGAAAAAAGAAACAAGACTGTTTCTACTACTGTTTGAAACTTGCATCTTTCAGATGCTTTCTACAGAAGCTAGGGCATTTGTGTCATAAAACCATTGCACTTAGCTAGCATTTAGAAATCAGTACAAAATTAAAATATGAAATGAAATTAACTGAAAACTCTTGTTTACCAATGTTTTAACTTTGCACTGCTCAGATGCTTTCCTGCAGGGTTTTAGCAAGTCAAGTCATAACATTGCTGAAAAGCTAGTTTTCCGAGGATAAAAAGGATAGTTGAAACTAATGAATGATTCAGTGAGAGCTGTTGTGAGTACAACTGCAATTTGAGAAGGAATCTGCCTAACACCTCTGAAGCTTCCTGTAAGCACCTTCCCCCAACCCCTGCAGCCATAGTTGGGACATGCCCAGAAAGCCAGACTGAAAATGTAAACAAAGACCAGAATCAAAACAAAAAAATCCATTGGATTTTCCCTTTAAAATACATGTAAACAAGACTGGCCTTCTCTGTTAATTATAGCTGAGAAATTAGATACAACAGCCAGCAGCAAAAGAGAAGATTAGAGAGACTGGTGGAATGGGTGGCTGCAGTGGTGCAGTGATTAGCACTGCCACCTCACAACAAGACATTCTCCAGTTCAACCCTTGGCTGGGGTGCCTTCTGTGCGGAGTCTGCGTGCCCTCTCTGTGGTTGTGTGAGTTTCCTCCGGGTGCACCGGTTTACTCCCAATGACATGCTGTAGGTGGACTGGATACTCTAAATTGGTGTGTGTGTGTGTGTGTGTGTGTGTGTGTGTGTGTGTGTGTGTGTGTGTGTGTGTGTGTGTGTGTGTGTGTGTGTGTGTGTGTGTGTGTGTGTGTGCCTTCTGTGGAAGGTTGAGCACCGGGCTGGCAACTCGACACTGTAAAACTCCACTGCCAGTCATGAGCGGACAGGTAATCTGCGGTGGTGACCCCTAACTGGCAAAAGCAAGAAGAAGAAGAGAGACTGATGGAATCTTCTGGTAAATATAATAGTTATCCAAGAAAATATTTTTGTCTTAATAGTTTGTATTATGTGTAAGAAATCGTCATACTAATGTAATGGTAACAACAAAATTGAAAAAAAATGTTTTTAAAACTGATTTATGAATTACTGCTATGGAAAATGTTATTATAGGTTTGTAGATGAAAGAAATTCAACTGCAGTATTAACAGGTCAAGAAAAATGTTTTCTAACCTGATTTTTAACCTGAATAACTATAATAATTACTGAGTTTCTTGGTACTGTATTCTATGTATTGCAAGTACATCATCTGAGAGAAATACACACCCTTCAGAAAGTCACAAGCCCTTGGCATTTCAGTTTATCACAAGGATGCACAAGCATTAGTCTTATCATTCTTTCCAAGTACAAAAGCACATCCCAAATCACTACCCCTAATGTATGTATAAGCACGCCCCATACACAAGTTTTACATCAATAAAGATCTTACTACAGTATTTCAATAGTGTATTAAGTTGCATGTGAACAGCGATGTGTGGATTTATTTTGCATTTTCAGTTTTGTTTCTTCCCACCCTCTTTTTCTTTGTTTTTCTTATTTTGCTTATGCATTCCTTTTTTGCTGTGTTTCTCTCTCTTTTCTTTTCTTTTTTTAACAGGTTCAAATCCTTCAGATACAGACCTGGAATGTACCTTCCAGGCTAGAAAACACTTACCCTCTGCCCATCTGGGGATGTTCTTGCAGGGTCAGAGTGGAGGGGCCATTCCTGCAGGAAATCTGGCATGTGACAGCCTAGCAAGCCTCATAGAAGGGAGGGTTTTGGAGTTTGATTGAGGAAATACTGGTGGAGTTAGTGGACAGAAGAATTTAGCCAATCAAAGCCTCTCTTCAGCATGTAAAAAACATGCTGTCCCAGTTGGTGCTGACCACAGCACCAACACAGGCCTCTACCCCTTCAGTATCAGGGTCCTCCCCTGCAAAACCATCTGGCAGTGGATTTGTTTGAGGCTCTGTGGACTGGTATTGCAGTCAGCGCTTCCTCAGCCCTTCTTCCCTTACCCTTTCTCCTTCACCTTCTTCCCTATTTCTCACCAACACTACTCTCTCTTAAAAAAATGAAAAAAAGGGAAGCCTATCCCCCAACAGAAACATAGTACCCATCCTCTCCCACCTCTGCCAGCACAAACCCTCTTGATGTTTTCCTTGTGTGTTCCCATCTTTGTTTTGTCTCCCCTTTTTCAGTCTTTTCCTATCACCCCTTTCTATTCTGTAATGAAACCAACAGGGTGTCCACAAAAAGGATACCCCTTGTGATGATGTGAGGTATTGCCAGCTATGCCAGGAGAAGTATGGCAGTGGATGTGGTAACATATGTCAGCATAGCTAGCTGGAGTTTTGTAAAGAATTGTATGTCATTTGTATATCAAACTGATTTGTACAGGTGCTTGTGTTGAAGGTGTATTTGTAAAGTTGAGTGTGTGAAAAAGGTACCAACAGTGGGTCCTGCTGGACAGAAAACAAATGTACATGTATGTCAGATTGTATTGTAACTGTTGAAATCAATATATTGTAACAGAGGATACTGGAAGAGAAGAGGTTAATCTCAGTCCATCTAACTTTAAAAAATAATCTGAAATTAAATTACCTGGTTTAGACCATAAATATTGTATCTTACAGTTCTTATTGCAGCCAGAGACAATCTGTCTGTAAAAACCAGGACTAGGAATCCTACTGTATTGTCCTTAGGTGTAAACTAATTGCTACCCTGGAAGGGTGGATGCTTTTGATTTTTTTTCTTTTTAGCTTCCAGATGCTATAGCACATCTTAGCAAAGCTCTATGTGTGGGTATGGTGACATATATGTGGAAGATTCTGGCTCAGTTTCTAGTAAGGAGTAGTGTGGGAACCAGAAGTCGGGTAATCAGATAAATGTGATGTCATTCTGTAATCCAGCGCTGAAATAATGTTTTGATACTAGATGAGACAAAAGTCTCAGGTCACTCTGTTATTGGACCAGTCATCTGTATCATCTTGCCTTGCTCTAGTAAGTGAACTAGGGAACAGTAATTCTTTAAATCAGTCAGGAAAATATGGTGAGATCAGTTAAGTATTGTTTTTCTGTATCTGTGTGAATTTTCCATCTGTGTTATTTTTAATATTTACTGTGATGAAACTCTGGTGTTTATTGTAAATAAATATTTAGTATTTTCATGTTCTTTTATCATTTATTATTAAATACATTAAACTTTTCATTGTGGCTGGTCCTTTAGATAATATTTTAACCTTTGAGGGTAGTTATATTTATTTCGGGACACTGTGGCCACTCCTGAATGCCTTGCTGCATTAGTCAAACACTACCATTTATATCAGTATCAATTTTACTCAGTATAATTGGATACCCTGGTAACAGCCTTACAATAGTATGCTTTGACATGTTCTGGTGGCAGTATATACCTTATAGTCTGCGCACAGGGTACATAGCTGGTAAATCTGTGCCAGTCTTTTCCAGGTAGGTGTGTGTGTGTGTGTGTGTGTGTGTGTGTGTGTGTGTGTGTGTGTGTGTGTGTGTGTGTGTGTGTGTGAAAATCTAATCTCAAAGAGTGTTTGTGTGTCAGCTACTTGGAGAAGGGACACAGAGCACTGGTTTCACAGAGAGCGTGGTGGAGGACTTGGCTTGGAGAACTCGGCTAAGAACACAACTCTACAGCTGCATCAGTGGGGAGTCTTATCTGGGGCCTGGAGAGAGAGAGGGGGGGGGACCCAGCTCCAGGACTGAGTGTGTTCCCTGTGTGCCCTTAATAGAAATTGTGCTTGGTGCAGAGAGCTACATCTGGAAATACTGTGTGTACCTGTTTTTGTTCCAGGTGAATGCCCCTCACTGGTGTCAGTGGTGCGGGCTGAGGCTCCTTGATTACTGGCCCAGAAGAGGGACGTCACATATTGGTGAGCAGTGGTGTGGATATTAATTGAACTTCTGTAGATTTTAGGCAGTTGTCCCTGAAGGTGTGTGTACTATTAGCAGCCACAAGGTAAACATACAGAGTTTCATTTTCACAACAGTTTTATTTATTTTTTGTTACTTTAGTTTAGTCAGGGGAAAGCAGGCAAATATGTCAGCAGAGGATTATGACAAAATGACAAAGAACCAGTTGGCCATGGTGTGCGAAGCCAAAGGACTGATGCATGACAACCTGACTAAAGAGGAAATTATTTCAGCTTTAGTTGCAGCTGTAGTACCAACCAGCAACCAGGAGGATAACCAGTCTGGTGATGGGGATTGGCAGCCCTCAGAAACAGGACAGTTCATCTTTTCCTTAGAGGACTTAAAAACCTGTCTGGAGTTAAAGAGACATGAACTGGAGGCCAAATGTTTGGAATTAGAATTGGCAGAGATACTGTGGCATTTGGAGGCCGAAGAAAACAAGAAACTACAGTGTTTGGACGCTGAAGAAAATAAGAAGCAGTGTCAACATGAGGGGGACATGCTGACTTTTTGACAGGAACAGCATGGAGGTAATGGGGAAGGGAATAACTGAAAGCCAGAAGCAACAAAGGTCGGTAAATTTCTTCCACAGTATAAAGAAGGTGATAATTCTGAAAGGTTCATTCATATATTTGAAAGAGTATGTAAACAGTATAATGCTGACCAAGAGCTTTGGGTACAGTTCCTGACCCCCTTACTCCATGGTAAAGCTGTAACTGCTGTTTCTAAATTGTCTGATACTGATTTTTAAACTATCATAAAGTTACACAATGTTTATTGTAATGTTTTCAGTTAACACCTGAAGCTTACAGAAAAAAAAGTTTTGTGAGCACAGACACAAAGCAGATGAAAGTGTCTGTGATTATATCACTGAGTTAAGCACTTATTTTCATAGGTGGGTGAGTGGGTGATAGGTTACCATTTTTGAAGGCTGGAAGACCTTTTGGTAAAGAAGCAAGCCCTTAGCATTTTGCCTGAGGACATGAGAATCTGGTTGGCAGACCAGGAGTGTAACTCTGAAAATGAGCTGAAGAGAAAAGGGGATAAGCAAGCAGGGCATCACTGCACAAGAAGGGGATACCCAGTGCTGCACATGGATATAAGGAAACCCATGGTGTGCAGCCTAAATCACCCCAACAGAGTTCATCAGTAACAGGAGAAGTCACTAGTTCAGGTACACAGCCAGGATCAAGGTTTAGATGTTTTAAATGTAACCAGAGGAGCCATGTAGCATACAAATGTCCACTGAAGCAAGGTGGGGAACAAAGGATGGGGGAGCCAGCAAGTGGGAATAACAGTTTTCCAGTGATAAGTTGTTTGGAGACAACAGGGGTACCAGATTATCACAGAAGTTTATATCCTATCTTAGTCGAGGGAAAACAGGCCACTGCTAAGAGAAACACAGTCTCTTGACATAGGCATTGTGAAGGCTGCAGTGGTTAAAGAGGAGCAGTACTTGCTTGGGCAGTCCACTCCAGTCAGAGCTTTAGGAGGGACCCCCATTCAAATACCTTTGGCCAGGGTTTACCTTGACTGGGAGGGTGGAAAAGGAAGCAAGCCAAGAAGGTGTGTGTTGAGGATATCCCTGCAGATGTCTTGATAGGGAATGATTTTGATAATGCAGTACCTTGTGTGCATGCAGTTAGATGCTGTCAGGCTTAGAGACAGGTGTGTGGGTCTGGTAGCTTTGGGGAGACCTAGACAGACCCCATACCTGAAGCCAAGGCTGGTGAGTTGGCTATTTCATGGAGGGAGCTACCCTGTAGCAGTGAACCTGAAGATGAGCCACAGCCGCTGGTAGGTACTGATGTTCCCTTGGACAGAGTGACTGCAAGGGCAGAGGTGAGTGGTGGTACCCAGGCTGACATTGAGCCACTGCTGTCAGAGGATACCATACTTCCTGTGGAAGGGGAGATGGGAAGGGTCACAAAGCTAGAGTTGAGACAGGCCCAGCTCTCGGACCCTACATTACAAGGCTTGAGGGAAGTAGCTAAGGCGGCACCTGATTCTCAAGGAAAAGGGAAGTCTGTACACTGGAACAAAGGGTTACTGTAAAGAGAGTGGACCACTGTCGGAGGGCTAAAGAGTGAGGTAATACAGCAGTTGGTAATGCCCAGAGCCTAGTGTCTGGCACTTCTAGCCATATCCCATGACATTCCTTTTGCAGGTCATTTGGACATAAAACATACCAGGAGATGTATTATGCAGAACTTTTATTGGCCTGGGATTGCAAGGGATGTAACCGAGTACTACAGGACCTGTGAGCAGTGCCAAAAAGTAGGCAAGGCAGGAGACAAGGTCAAAGCTCCTTTGATGCCTGTGACTGAGGAGCCATTTCAGTGGGTAGCTATGGATATTGTGTGGTCTTTGAGTACCCCAAGTTCCACAGGGAAGAAGTATATCCTGGTGGTAGTAGATTATGCTACTAGATACCCTGAGGTGGTAGCTCTGTCCTCCATTGAGGCAGAGAAGGTAGCAAATGCTTTGTTAGAGATTTTCAGGAGAGTAGGTTTCCCAAGAGAAATACTAACTGACAGAGGTGCCAATTTCATGTCAGACCTGCTGGCTTGTCTGTGACAGCGCTGTGGGGTGAAGCACCTAAAGACCACCCCCAACCATCCCCAGACTAGTGGTCTTGTAGAGAGGTTAAACTCTACACTAAAGTCCATGCTACAGGCTTTTGCAGACCAGTTTAAGAGAGTGTGGGAAAAATGTTTGCCCCATCTGTTGTTTGCATACAAAGAGGTACCCCAGGAATACACAGGTTTTTCATCCTTTGAATTGCTGTATGGGCATAGGGTGAGGGGGTCTTTAAATTTGATTTGTGATGAGTGGGAAGGTGAGTGTGAATCCTGCAAGGATTCTGTTGTGGCATATGTCCTAAACCTAAGGACAAGGTTTAGGGAGCTCATGGGCTTGGCTCACGAGAACCTGGCAGGAGCCTAACTGCAGAAAAAGGTCTGGTATGACAGGAATACTTGAGCCCAAGAGTATGCTGTGGGACAGCAGGTTATGGTGCTAATTCCTGCCAGACACAATAAGCTGCAGGCAGTTTAGGAGGAGCCCCTCAAACTCATAAGGAAGGTCAGTGATGTTAACTACATGGTAAACCTGCTAGGCAGAAGGCAGGGGCACAAACTGTATCATGTTAACATGATAAAGCCTTACTGTGATAGGGAGGCCCAGGTGCTGAGTATTTCCAGTGGATGGCAGAAGGAGTCTGAGGGATCTGGTGTAAAGTTAGCAAATAATGACTGACATTTGAGTTTCAGACTTCATACCCTTCAAAAAACCATGCTAACGCAAATCCTGTTATTCTATCTACTTTCTAAGTTTGTAAGAGCAATATTTAAAAATTGTCCCTATTTCTGGGCCTTTGTTCCACCTTTATTAATGGCTTTGTCCAGATCTCCTGCTCTAGAAGGTTGAGAGGTATGTTACCCAGGTTTGAGAAATCTGAGTAGTGTTGCAGGAGTTTGAGGGCATGTTCACTGGGGAACCTGGGTGCACCCTCCTGGCGCAGCACTATGTGGATACAGGACCCTAAAGTCCTATGAAGCAGGGCCCTTACAGGGTGCCTGAGTAAGTCAGACAGACTCTGAGGGAGGAGATACAGGAAATGCTGGCACTGGGAGTAATCCAGGAATCCAGCAGTCCCTGGGCCTCCCCATTGGTGCTGGTACTAAAGAAAGAGGGCAGCAGCATGTTCTGTGTGGACTACAGAAAACTAAATAGTCACACAAAGTCAGATGCTTACCATGCCTAGGACAGATGAAGCCTTAGAGCAACTGAGTGGAGCTAAATGTCTGACCATTATTGATCTGACCAAGGGCTACTGGCAGGTGCCCTTGACTCCCACAGCTAGGGAGAGATTAGCATTTGTGACTACTTTCGGATTATAAGAGTTGATGAAGATGCCGTTTGGGATAAAATATCCCCCAGCAACCTTCCAGTGGCTGGTAGACCATATCCTAGCAGGAGATTATGCCCTTGCTTACCTGAACAGTATTGCTATCTACAGCTATTCCTGGCAAGACCACCTTCAGCATGTCAGGGAGGTCCTGGGCAGACTGCAAAGGGCAGGGTTGACCATTTCCGTCCCATTGCCATCTTCTCTCCCATTTCAAAAATCCTAGAGAAATGCATCCATCTTCAACTACTTCCTCATCTCTTAGACAACAAATTATTAACTCCTACCCAGCACGGATTCAGGCCCCATCATAACACTATGACAGCCCTCCTATCCTTCCTAGAAACTGTGAATAAAGCTAGAGACTCTGGCCTCACTGTTTCTACCATTCTACTAGATCTCTCTAAGGCCTTTGATACTATCTCTCATAACCTACTTCTTAATAAGCTATCCAATCTAAACCTTTCACCATCATCCCTTACTTGGTTTACCAGCTATCTTTCCAACAGACAACAAGCTGTCAAGTGGAAAAAAGCAACCTCCTCCTTTCTCAATACCCCAACAGGTGTCCCACAAGGCTCTATATTAGGCCCCCTCCTCTTTAATATTTTCATAAATGACTTCTTCCTCTCTATCCCTCATGCAAACATCATACAATATGCTGATGATTCCACAATCATCTGTGCTGCCTCATCCATTCCAACTCTTCTAAAACTTACTCAAGAGTCCTTCTCTACAACAGAACAATGGATGAAACACAACCATCTAGCACTCAATGCCACTAAAACTAAACTTATGATATTTACACCCTCTAAAGCCAATAACTTTGATAAAAATTCATTCCCCATCACCAGCCAAAATAATACGCCTCTACAGCTAGTATCCGAATCCAAACTGTTAGGAGTCCAAATCAACAACAAACTGAAATTCAACTCCCACCTATTACTAAATATAAAAAAAAACACCAAAAACTTGGCATGCTCTATCGACACAATCGGTTCCTCACCAAATCTACTAAGCTTTCTCTCTCCTCTACGTTTCTCCTTTCTTCCCTTCTCTATGGTGCCCCTCTTCTAACAAACATACAAACATCACTCAAAACCAAACTATCCTCTTGTTATAATAAAACAGACAAATTTGCCACCAGTACCAAATCATCTATACATCACTGTGAACCTCTCCACAAACTCAACTGGTTAGAACTACCCAACTACCTCTCATATACCCAGCTCACATATGCCCATAAATTCATATTTCAACCACACCTCTGTCCCTCCCCCTCTACTACCTTTAAAATGCACCACACACAAAGACTCTTAAGATCCAACAATCAAAACCTTATTGAAGTCCATAGACCCCTCCATCCCCCAGGACAAAACCTCCTATCCGTCTCACTTGCACGCCTATGGAACTCCCTTCCCCCCACCATTCACACAATCGCTAGCATCCCAGCTTTTAAAACATCACTACACTTTCACCTAACATCCACTTGGGAATGCTCCTGCTCCCATCCCTCATAACCTACTCTTTTTCACAAAACCTTTTCTCTACTCCTTCTTTTAAATCCCTTATAGCAAAGGCATGCTTGCATGCCTGCCTGCAGCATATATCTCCCTAACTACACCAGTAATTTCTTAGCTCTCTATCTATCCTAAAAAAAAAAAAAAAAACCTTCTAACTTTCATTTTGTCTTTTTTGGTCTGTGTCTACTACTCTCAATGTAAACTTGCTAGATTAAGTGTTATAAAACCAATTTGTACAAATGATAGTCTTTGTAATCATCATGTAATCAAGTGTGCTATTAAATCCTTGTATAATCTAAATGTGGAGCTTTTCTCCCCCGGACTCCATTGAAAATGGGTTCTCAAGGCCCAATGGACTATCCTGGTAAAACAACTGCAAATAAATACAATAAATAATTAAGCCCAGTAAGTGTCAAGTGGTATGGCAGAGGTCTCCTACCTGGGACATAGCATGGAGAGTGGTAAGATCAGACGAGAACCTGCCAAAGTGGAAGCTATTTAGGTGTGACCAACCCCGTCACCAAAAAGTAGGAGAGGGCATTCTTGGGGACAGCAGGGTATTATAGAAAGTCCGTTCCCATTTATAGTACAATAGCCAGTCCACTCACAGACCTGACCAGGAAAAAAATGGCCAGATAAGGAATTGTGGATCCCAGCCTGTGAGCAGCCATTCCAAAAGCTTAAAGGGGCTTAGGCAGGACCCCCTCTGTTAGCCAGTCCAGATTACAGCAAAGATTTTGTTGTGCAGATGGAAGCTTTGAACCATGGGGTGGGGGCTGTACTCAGCCAGGTTTCCTCAGAGGGAGAGGAGCACACAGTTGTATATCTCAGCATAGGAGTCCAACCTAGGGAAGAATGTTATGCAGCAGTAGAAAAATAATGTCTAGCCATAGTATGGGCACTGCAGAAACTTCAACCCTATCTGTATGGAAGGAAGTTCACTATAGTTACAGACCACAATCCTTTATCATGGCTACATCGAGCCAGCCAGGAAAATGCCAAGTTATTAAGGTGGAGCCCAGGTTGCAGGCATATGATATGACAGTGCAGCACCAGGGTGGCATTAACAATGCCAGTGCAGATGGACTCTCAAGACAGGGTATGGGTTAACATTTTCCCAGACAGGCTCATGTCCCCTCAAGCCATGTTTCTCAAGGGTCACTTGAAAAGCTAGCTTGAGTCTTCCAAGGGATCAGATATATGATGTTGTGAGGCATTGCCAGCTATGTCAAGAGAAGTAGGGCAGTGGATGTGTAACATATGCCAGCATAGCTAGCTGGAGTTTTGCAAATAATTATATGTCATTTGTACAGGTGCTTGTGTTGAAAATGTATTTGTAAAGCTGCTTGTGTTAAAAATGTAACAACAGTTGGTCCTGCTGGACAGAAAAGAAATACTCCTGTATATCTGACTGTATGGTAACTGTTGAAATGAATATATTGTAACAGAGGATACTGGAAGAGAAGAGGTTAATCTCAGTCCACCTAACTTTGAAAACTAGTCTAAAATTAAATTACGTGGTTTGGCCATAAATATTGTATCTTACAATTCTGATTGCAGTAAGAGACAAAATGTCTGTGAAAACCAGGACAAGGAATCCTACTGTATTGTCCTTAGAGGTGAACAAATTGCTACCCTGGAAGGGTGGTAGTTTTTGAAATGGTTTTATAACTTCCAGATGGTATACAATCCAGCAATGAAATGATGTTTTAATACTAGATGAGACAGAAGTCTCAGGGCACTCTGTTATTGGAACTGACAGGATCGCTCATCCACATCACCTTGCTTTGCTGTAGTAAGTGAACTATTTTTATTTTATTTATTTTACATTTGTTTACTGGGATAGTCTGACTGGACACAGGTCCATTTTCAGTGGAGGCCCAGGGAGAAAAGCTCCACAGTAAGTAACAATTTTAAACAATATGATTAGCAATTATGAAGAAGCTTTAATGAAAAAAAAAAACAATATGAAAACAGTGCTGTACAAGCAAATATGGTATAACAAGAGATATATACAGAAATAAACATAGTTAAACATAGTTAACCATGCAATAAGTTTACAATTTCCATCAGCAGTAAGAGTTCCATAACCTGTAAAATATATTACAGTAGTTAAATAAAACCAGCCTGATAAATACCATCCACAGGTGCAAAACACGGCTTGTAACACTAAAAACGTAACTGAATAATTCAAGTTCCAAGTACAAGATGTGATAAAATCCAATGAAAGAAACTGTAGTAAAGTCCAATGAATAAAATAGTTTAATAAAAGGATGTTAGCGCTTTCACCGTAATGACTCTTAGATCGTAAATATAGTTGCTCTGACATAGATAGAGCAGTGACTGAAGTTGATACATTGAGGACTTCTAGGGCTAGTCCTTATTTTTCTGATAGGAGCATGTTGGAAGAAATTTCAATGCCCAGTAGAAATAATAATGTCCTTAGGTTACCTTTGTTTTATACCTCAGATGCATTTGAGATCAAGAATGTTATTGAACAGCACTGGGATATTTTATTATTAGATGAACATATAGGTGGGATTGTTGGTCCTAGACCAAGTTTTAGATACAAAAATAAGAGAAATTTGAAACAACGTTTATGTCATCGTCCCTTGAACATGACCTCCTCTAGTTCTGTACACGACCAGATTAACACTAGGCCCTGTCATCATTGTGGTCAGTGTAAGTACATTGACACTAGGGACACTTTTATACATCCTAGTACATGAAGGGAATTTAGTTTTCATACAGGTACCAATTGTCTAAGTGAGAATCTGGTCTATCTTGCTAGGTGTGTCTCTTGCGATGCATTTTATGTAGGTAAGATGAACAGACAGTTACGGGAGCGTGTGAGGGAACATGTGTATCACATACGTATAGGATCTGAGATGAATGCGTTAGCTAAACATCATAAAATAGCTGGTTCCACACACACCTTTTTGTTCTCTGTTATACAGTCAATTCAACAGAATATAAGAGGAGGTGACATTAGAACGTATACTGAGGAAATTGAAGTTAGATGGATTGTCAGGTTCAGGGCGGACAAGGCACCTGGGTTGAACGATAAGGTTCCACTCAGACCTATTTTACGGAAAAGGAGGCTGCATGTTAATAAGAAGTAATATAGTATAGTTTATTTATCAGCCTCTTAATGTGAGTTATTTAGATATGTTTCTTTTATATGATCTGTGGTAATTTCTGATTTGCCATTGTAATGTAATGTACAAAATTTTTTATTAATGAATTTTTTATATTAATGTTTTACATTGATTGTAATTTTTATGGCGCTGTATTTTTTCACACACTTGATCATTATGTTTTTTTGTGTGTTGATTTGTTAGAATTATGCATTGGTTAGTTTTGTAATACGTCAGGTCCATCCTGCCCTATAGGCTGATTTGTAACGTTATTTAAACTGACAATATTTTTTATAACATTGAATGTCTGAAAAAGCCATTACGGTGAAAGCGCTAATGTCCTTTTATTAAACCATTTTATTCATTGGACTTTACTACAGTTTCTTTCATTGGATTTTATCACATCTTGTACTTGGTACTTGAATTATTCAGTTACGTTTTTAGTGTTACAAGCCGTGTTTTGCAGCTGTGGATGGTATTTATCAGGCTGGTTTTATTTATCTTATTTTGTTCCACGGGAGCATTGACCTATTGGTGGTATTATCATTCGTTACATATTACAGTAGTTGTAATAGGCAGTGAATTATACAGAGTGGAGATGTAGAAGTAAATTTATGTAATGCAATGGCATAGCCAGTTTTTTATTAAGTGTGATCTGAGTTTTTGAAGTGGGTAAGAGTGGAGGCAGAAATCAGAATAGAGGGGAGGTTATTCCAGGTTCTAGCTATGGTATGAGAGAACAGTGCTTTTCCTGCGGAATTGTTAGCCCTTGAGATACAGAGGAGAGATTTGTCGGATGAGCGGAGAGGATGATTTGTGTTATAGTGGGTAACTAGGGAACAGTAATTCTTTAGAACAATCAGGAAAATATAGTGAGATTAGTTAGGTATTGTTTTTTTTTTCCTGTATCTGTGCACATTTTTTCATCTGTGTTATTTTTAATATTTCCTGTGATTGAAACTCTGGTGTTTATTGTAAATAGATATTTAGTATTTTCATGTTCTTTTATTATGTATTATTAAATATATTTAAACTTTTCATTGTGACTGGTCTTTTAAAGAATATTTTAACATTTGAGAGTACTTATATTTATTTGGTGACACTGTGGCTGCTCCTGAAAGCATTGCTGCATTGGTCAAGCACTACCATTTGCATTAGTATCAATTTTACTTTGTATAATTGGGTACCCTGGTAAGAGCCTTAGAGTAGCTGGATTTGGAGTGTTTTGGTGGTAGTATCTACTTTATAGTCTGGGCAGATGGGGCATAGCTGGTAAATCTGTGTCAGCCTTTCCCAGTTGTGTGTGTGTGTGTGTGTGTGTGTGTGTGTGTGTGTGTGTGTGTGTGTGTGTGTGTGTGTGTGTGTGTGTGTGTGAAAATCAAATCTCAAAGAGTATGTGTATGTTATCTACTTGAAGCAGGGATACAGAGCACTGGTTTCACAGAGAGGTTGGTAGGGAACTCAGTTTGGAACATTAGGCTGAGGACTCAACCATACAGCTGTTCACTGGGGATTCTTATTTGGGGCCTGGAGAGAGAGAGGGGGGGGACCCAGGCCCAGGACTGAGTGTGTTCCCTGTGTGCTCTTATGGGAAATTGTGCTTGGTACAGAGAGCTGCATCTGGAAATGCTGAGTGTATCTGTTTTTGTTCCTTAAGTGAACATCCTTCACTAGTGTCAGTGGTGAGGATTGAGCTTCCTTGATTACTGGCCAAGAGCAGGGATGTCACACACTATATAAAAATTATGAACCCCTTTTCCTTTTTGAAAAATCCATTTTAGCTACTGCGCAGTCTGCAGCTTTCCTAAAATGCTTTCAGTGTGACTACAGTCAGCCATGCTTGCCCACAATATGCAGGAAAAAAAAGTAACACTAATCTAAGATTTTGCAAAGTAATTTGCAAATTTGAAATGCCAAACTTTACACAATGTACTCCTTTGTGAAAAATGGGCAAGTTTTTAAAAAATGCTTTGCTTTTCCGTATTCATTGCAAATGCCTTTCGCTGACCTTATTTGCATATCTGTGTAGTGCAGCTTTTTGCAGTAACCATAAATCATTTGCAAACCCACAGACTATGAATCCCGGCCTGAAACTTAAATGTCTGTCATTATTTAGTGACTTTAATCCCCATTGATTTTCCAGAAAACCACAAATTTTATGAGAAACAGACTAAAGATTTGAGGCAAAAATCTGCACATTCTGCAAAAATCTGGCAGTTGAAAGGCATGTTTTACACTCTTACTGTAAGGGGAAGCAATCAGTTTTGCTGTAAAACTGAACATTTCCTTTATCACAAGGGTAAACAATCTCAGAATTACAATTTTTAAGAAAGAGGAGATATGGGTGAAGGGGCACTTGACCATCACAAGAAATTTGGATCTTTTTATGCACTTTCTCGGAGGTCCATCTTCATGATACCATGACTTCATTAGTTGAATTCAGGTAGATGTGTTGGTTAGGTATACAACTCCCATTAAATTTATGTGCAGATACACAGAGCAGTAGCTTCTGCCCATTTAAAAGATCTGCATACATTTGTAAATGTATTGTAATGCAGCTTCATATTATGTATAATGTGATTATCTCTGAAATGCATTAGCATTATTAATTGTGGCACAAGGGCAGCAAGCCACCCACTGCTATCATCGATATCTGATTCCTGCAAGAGAATATCTTCATGTTATTGTTTAATCTGGTGTCTTTGCAAGGTATTTGTTGGCTTAAGAATGCACAGAAAAGCATCAAAAGAAGAGAAACATCTTCCGATCTGTAATGGTCCATTTTATGGCAGTTAATGCATGGAAGTGAAACTAGAAACTGATTTCCATCATTTACAAGGCTGGTGAGGAAGGGAATACATTAAACCAGAAGTCCAAAACTGTCCTTTTGGGGCTACTTGATGCATCATTTCTCCCAAAGTCACACCTCCCCTCAACTCACCCACCAATAACCACTCAGATTTTAAAGGAAGCTCATTGGCATTTGAGTACACACTAAAGGGATATCCTGTACCCAAAAAAGGGTGTATGATATATGAGTTCAAGAGGAATGGATGATTTCATTTTAGCATCACATTCTGAGAACTACTCCAAATGTGGTCGTCATTTAGAAGGTTAGGGAAAAAAAAGGCAGATTATTTCATACTGGAAATAATTTTTGTAAATATTAACTTTAAGAAATTTGTATTTACTAGATGAAAATAAAGCAATTCAGCAATGAACAAATAAAAACAGATTTAAAAACAGAAATGTTTAACATCCAACACATTTGTCATTAAACTGCAGTAGAAGTTTTTCTTCTATTCTACTTTAGCAATATGCCTTATTTTGGTGTGGGTTACACTGGAATATACACAAGTCTAGTATAGTTTGGTCAAGAGGTATGTAAATCCTGAGCGAGCATTTAAGCAATGGATGAGTTAATCCCATTGCAAACCATACCTAAATATGGTATATTTTTATCATACCATGGTTTATTTTTGATTTTGCATACAAGTTTTAATTTGTTTATCATATTTTACTGTTGTGTTCTGCAGCAAGGAAAGTAATCATATTTTAATGTCGATGGATACCCCTAATATAACATTAAAATTTTAAAAAGTAATACAATTCTGAATATCTGTACCAGCTCTGTTGGTGTAGGGGGATAAAGTCCTGACTATGATCCGGGCAACCCAAATTCATTTAGTAGCTCTAGAGCCTGTCAGAGTTGATGGGTGGAGGAGAGAACTGATGAAGCTTGCCTGATTCCTCTGTTTTGGGGGAAGGCTGGTAGCACATGTCCAAACATGTTCTGTGGTGATCTCTGGTGAAAACCAGAGACCACGTGGGGAGGTTTATGTCTGCAAAGGGGACAGAGCCTTTGATTATATTATATATAGGCATGAAAGTACATTTGCATAAGTTGCACTTACCCATAAAAGTAGATGTTTGAACTCCTCACTGCTTTTAGGCTAAATGGGTTGTTTCTTGCCCAAGACACAACAACCAGCAAGCTTCAAAAAGCTGTGGCTCCCTCCCACACTTCAACTCTGACTGCTGACTGGCCAGCCCTGAAGAGGGAAAATCAACAGTCACATTGGAAAATCTTCAGGACTTTCTTGACTAAAAGTTAAGAAGTATTATACTTATCCAGAACTACAAAAAAAACAAGAAATAACTAGTAAACTAGTTCCCAACAATAAGCTATATACACGAATGGGGGATATACATGAATGGGGGAGAGAGGGTAGGTACAGGTACTGCAGCAGTGAGGAATTTGAACATATACTGTTATTGGTAAGTGCAATGTATACAACCACATTATATTCATCATTCTCACGCCTGCAGTAGCCTTTTATGATATATGATATATATAAGTTTATCCAATCTGGGAGGAGGATGGAAATGGGTCCAAGAGCCCCTGGAGAATGGTCCTAGTAAAACCATTCCTTGCTCTAGAAAGGGAATCCAGTTTTTAATGCTTTCCAGAGGTATGTACTGAGGACCATTTAGCTCCCATTAGAATATTTCTAAAGGCCACCCCTTTCCAATATGCCATCAAAGAAGATAAGGCCCTAATATACAGAATTTGATACTGCCTGGAATTGATTTAACATGGTGGGCATAACAAAAGGCAATAACCATGGACAACCATTTGGAAATAGTCTGTTTTGACACCAGTTGTCCCTTATTTGTCCCATCATAAGAAATAAATAGCTGATCATTTTTTTCTAAAAGACTTGGTTCTGTCAAGGTAGAACCAGAGCTGCCAATGCATGTCCAGAGTGTGTAGAATCATTTCTCCCTGGTTCTGATGATCTGGATAGAATACTGGGAGATTGATGGCTTGATTCAAACATAAACTCTAAAACCACCTTAGGCATGAATGAGGGATTTGTTCTTAATGAAACCCTATCCCTATGCAATACCAGATGGGGTTCACCAACCATGAGCTCTTACAATTCAAATACTCTTTTTGTAGATGTCAGAGCAATACAAAGAACAGTTTTTGGTGTAATAAACCTTAAATGTGCAGGTTCAGCTGGAGACATGATTAACTTTTCCAGCATAAAGTTAAGATCCTAGGAAGGAGCATCCTGTTTACAGAGAGGTTTCAAGTGTAAAACTCCTTTAAGAAACTATTTTACCAAAAACATAGACGAAAGTGGAGGATCCATAGGCAGATATGCTGAAATGGCAGCATGTACCTTGATAGAGGAGTAGAAGATGCCATAGGCTAGTAGCTCACACAAATATGTGAGCACCAGTGATATATAATTCCTCATAGAGCCTTTGTTATTGGCAAAGCACCAACTAGAAAATCTTTTCCACTTGCCAATATAAGATTTTCTTATACACGGCTTGCTTGCTTCCTTTAGTACTTGCTGCATGTCCTCTGTAAAGAGGTGCCTAAAGGAATTAGAATTAAATCATCTATGCAGGTAGCTGAAGATGTTTGAGAGTGGGGTGTATCAAACTACCTCCTGTTTTGTGTGAGTAGGTCCATTTTGTGAGGAAGCTTGTGGTAATTGCCCTTGGACAGGTCTAGAACCAATGTTGCCTGGGCCAAAAGACAGTCACCACAATTATTTCTGGAGAATATTACTGAATATTCAGAATTACCCTATCCATGGGAGTGGAAATGCATCTGTTTTCCAGGCCTGCTTGCAAGGAGTCCTAGAGCAGAATTTGTTCAGTTGTCTGTTTAGAAATGGGGAAAATAGATCTACTTGAGGCATTTTCCTCATCTCCACAACTGGATTAATTCCTGGAAGACCCCCCCCCCATTCAGTTTCAATTTATGAGGGTCTGTCCTAGTCTTGTTCAGCTTGTCTACCACTATGTTTTGCTCTGAAGGGCTACCTCCCAAGCTATCATTGACAGCCTGCAGAAAGGGTACAGCCTTGTATCTCCATGTTTATTGATGTACCACATCACACTGGTGTTGTCTGTAATCATGTGAAGAGGTCCTGGGGACCATAGATGATGTAGAGATTTTAAGGAGTGGATCACAGCCAACATTTATTTGACATTTATGTGCTTTGCTTTGTCTAAAGAATTCAACAGGCCTTGCACCTTCACCAATACTGAAACTGCCCACAAGTGAAATCTGAGATGTCCATAGTTATAAATTGGCTTTAAAGTAGAGGAGAAACGAAGAGACCTCAATTCGCTTATATTTGTAGTCTCCACTGGTGCAGTTCCTTTTTTACAAAGCCCAAGATTAGAATCTGAAATTCCAAAGGATGCATATGTTGGGTCCAGGTGTTTTTAGAAACCAATGAATCTCTCTCATGTGGAACCTGGCAACATGAATCATGAGAATCATAGATGCCATGAACCCCATGATCCTGAGATACTCTTTGGCTAAAGTCTGAGACTGGGTTGAGTTCAGGAAAGTTTCCAAACAAATATCTACCTTCTCCTGTGTCACAAATGCATTTTGCTTCAGAGTGTCTATTAAGACACCCTAGAAAGACAGTCCTGTGTAATGGGGTCAAGGAGGATTTCTTACTGTTTATCTGGATCCCCATCTTGGTCAAAAGAGATGAAACCCATGGTAATGACTGGACATCTGAGAAAAAACAAAAATGAGTAAGTTATCTAAACAGAGAAAAATGTGAATGTGATTCAGTCTGCAATGAGCAAAGACTGGAGCTAGGCACTTTGCAAATACCCTTGTAGTAGCAGATAACCCAAAGGGTAATGCAGAGAACTGACAATGCAACCCGGACACAGAATATTTGAGAAATTTCCTAAAGTCTTTAGCTAAAGGAATGTAATGATTTGCATCTTTTAGATCTAAAGTTACCATAAAGTTTCCCTGAGAAATTCAAGGTGACAGACTCTGAAGGGTCATCATCTTGAATTTTGGAACATTCGCACACAGATTTAGGAAGAAAAGCTCTAGAAATGGTTTGAAGAAGACTATTTATTTGTTACCAAAAACATTCTGTAATTGAAGCATTTGCCTCTTGTTAATTAGTGGCACTGGTCCTATGACTGCTAGGATGAGTAAGCAGTGAAGGCCCTCTGGAAAATATTCTATTTCATTCAGTGGGTGGGAAGATATTCCCCTGAAAGGCGATATACCAAATCTATCCCTCCTGTACCACCTTTAATGCCCAAGAGTCTGCTATAATCTATTGCCAAAGAGGAACATAGACAGCCAGTTACTGGGAAAGATTTTGAGAGTTTTGAGAGACACGGGCATGAGGGGAGAGAATGGGGGGGGGGGATAATGCTGGTAGAGTCATTTTGAGGTTGTAGACTGTCACTTTTTAGGAAATGATTCTTGTTTCTTGTTCCCCTGCCATCTCTTTTTATTTCCTTCTTTGGTTGGAAAAGGCAGTGCTTGTTTGCTTTGTTTTTTAGATATGAAAAAGGGCCTGGGAGATTCGTAAGGGAGTGGCTAAAAAGTCTTGGAAACTCCTTGAATTTATTTCCCTCTCTTGTTAAACTGTTTGAGTACATGAATAGTATATGAGTCAGATAAAAAACTTATCTAAAGTTGAAATCAGAATTTCAGACTTTTGATTATATTTCCAAGTATGCCTTCTCAAAACTGAAGCAAAAGCAGTGGCCCTAGACAAATCTGTACAATTATACACAATCCTTAAGACATGTTTAGATACTTGAGAATGTTAGAAACAATAGAATTGTGACTGGCACTACCTACAGAGGGAAGTGTGCTAGCTACTTCTCTCAAACTGTCTGTACAAAAAAAAGCACAAACTTTCACATATGGTTTTGATAGTTAAGACTTTCTATACACCAAAGTGGAAGAAGAAAAAAATACCTTAACAAATCTGTCCAATATCTTACCCTACTTGTCCACAGTGGAAGGGTTGAAGGACACCAGGAGCATGTTCCCTGCTGAAAAGTGGGAAGATAAAAGTTTGTTAGTTTGAGAAACTTTATAAAGCTTATGTGCTTTTTTTTTTGGGGGGGGGGGGTCCTGAAGGTCATCAGTCAGTGTTGTTATAGACAGCATTAAATACATCCCCCAAGACTGGCACTAGCGGAAGAAAAGGCGTAGAATGGGTCATATCCACTTAGAAATATGTCATAATATTTCTTCAGTTCAGGGGGAACATCCATTTGTTTCCATATAATCACCTCATTCATCCTGGATATAGTCTGAGAAAAGCAAAATTCTTCCAGGTGAAGTTGTAAGGATCAGTCTTCCCTGAATCTGAGATGTGAGTTTAAGAATCTGCAAGAGAAGAAGCCCTGCTCTTGCTTATGTCAGAATCCTTTGATGTGTCTTCTTCAGGGATATTTTTAGTTAACTGATTTACAGGTTCTGTATTCTGATTACCAGGATTATCTGTATGTAACAAATTCTTGGATAAGTTAAGAAAATCATCTTTTCTAACAGACTCCGTGTCTTCTGATGAATGATGTTTAACCTTTTGTTTCTTTCTTTACAATTATCCCTGATGATCAACTAGGAGAAGATACTTTTGCCCCATGAAGAGGTCTCTTTCCCCAAACACAGTGAGCAGCATCCCCTGGTAAGTATCCATATCCCAGTAAATATGCTTCTCCCATGCCTAGTTCAGACACTGGAACAACCAAATAGGATGTGGATGACCCCCACTTCATACTGAAAGGACTGCACCAGCAGAAGCCAGAGACATAAGTGATTGGTCTGAGGAATAACTGCTGACCACTACAGAGTAACCCACCCTTGGCTAAAGCAAAGACTTATCCCAAAGAGCCAGCAAGGGCTCTTTGATAAGGTATTTATTTTCTTTCTAGGAACCATAGAAGTCAAACCAGTACCCATACTGTGAGTGAGAAGGATGTTTTTCATGGGATAAGGATTGCTGGAACACATCATTCAAGTAAATAGCAATTTTTTTCCTATTTTTTTTTCTGTAATTTAAATTTTATTTTATTTTGTTTTTGTTAACCGGGAAAGTCCACTGGACACATGTCCCTTTTCAGTGGATGCCTGGGGAGAAAAGCTCCACAAGTAATTGACTAACAATGCACAATAGCTTTACACAATGTGCAAACAGGAAAAAAAAAAAAGAAAAATAATGATAATATTGTTGTCCCGTTCGATTCTCAGCTAGAGCTTCTTCCATGTGGAGGCATACGTGAATGGGGCGTGCCTTCGTTGAAGGTTGTGCGTCAGGGCTGGTAACCCGGTAAGTAAAAATCCACTACCACTCATTATTGGACTGGAGTTCCACTGTGGCGACCCCTAACCGGGAAAAGCCGAAAGACACAAACAAACAATTGTTGATAACTGACAATACATCATATACTAGAAGATACACATTTAAATGTTTTATATACTCACAGTTGAATAAAGAAGACACATATATAATAAAACATGGAATATTTACATAAGAAAATCTCAATGAAGGAAGGTTGCTAAATAGCAATAAATTATGTGTACTTTGTACAAAGAACAAAATCAGCTTCAACCCAACAGCAAATTATGAGACTCCACAAGTTGTTTTAGTGCTTTCATTCACGTTTAATCTTCTGTGAACTTCCTCAGAAACAACTTCTCCATCCATACAACTGTTTAAATACTACATCAATCACAAATTAATTTACATAATTAATCAATTTAAGTAATTAAGACTTAAAGACATAAAGACTTAAAGACATACATTAAAACAATTGTAAAAAATATATAATAGACTCATAAATAAATATTATAGAAAAAATGTATGTGTAAATATGTATGTGCGTATATATATTCATACTTTAAATTATATTTAATAATGTAATTTATGAATTCATTTCCAGGAAACACCTCATATTTATGGTTTCGTTAAGACCTGGAAATCTGTCAGCTCCTAAAATATTTGCCAAAAAGACTGTTTACATTCCAATAAAAGTTTAAAATTTCCACCAAAAATTTCACTGTTGACACTATCTAAAATAGCAAATGTAAACTTTTTAAATTTATTACAGCTAATGGAATGCCTTGCTAGGGCATTGTTTATATCTTTTTTTCTAATAGCCAAAATGTGTTCACTAATTCTGATTTTTAAAGTTCTTGTAGTCATACCCACATAATAACTTAGACATGTTTGGCACTGAGCTAGGTAAACAACCATAGTACTATGACATGTAAAGTAATGTTTTAACCAATAGGTTGTCCGTAGATGCTGAAAATACACAAAAGATGAATTGATGATGTATCTACACTGTTTACAACAGTGACAAGAAAAAGTACCTCTAGTGTGTATAGCACCCATTCTACTGGTAATACATGTGTTCTCCTTTTTCTCAAGTATACTTTTAAGGTTGACTACTTTTTTGAAAGTGAACTTTGGTTTAGTACCTAGGATGTTTACTAAATCTTGGTTACCCAAGATAATCTTCCAATTGTTAACAATGATATCTTTGATTAACCACATCTCATTACTAATGGGTAGCAAAAAGGAACTAGTAAATTCTTTATTGTCCTTGGTAATTACTTTAGTAGCCAATGACCCTACTGTTAAAATGGGCCTTGCTGTGGTCTCACGAAGAGCTATTACCTCTTTTTCTATTGTTTTTAACCATGACAACTTGTAACCTCTGTTGACAAAAAATTCCCTTAAGATGTTTATTTCACTTAAAAAGACATCGTTGTCAGATGTCAACCTACTTAAGCGAATGTATTGACCTTTTATAACTGCTTTCTTCATATGATAAGGATGTATGCTGTTTTTGTGTAAATACTGATTTGCAAATGTAGATTTTCTATGTATGGTACTTGAAAACTTTTTAAGTTCACTATCGTAACTTAAATGCAAATCTAGAAAATTTATGTTAGTTCCAAATTCACCAACAGAGAATGTAAAGCAATTTGTAGTGTTATTTAAGTAATGAACAAACTCATGAAATTCCTGTAAAGTACCATTCCATAAAAAAAAAACAAATCATCTATATATTGAATGTAATAAATTATCTTGTTTTTATAAATACAATTCACCAAGAAAGTATTCTCCCATTGTGCCATGGTCAAGTTAGCATATGCTGGAGCTACCCTTGCCCCCATTGCAACACCAGAGATTTGTCTGTAGAATTTGTCATTAAATTTAAAGAAATTTTTATGTAATACACATTCCATAAGACTACAGATAGTGTTGACCCTAGTACTACTGAAACTTGTATTGGCAACTAAATATTGTCTTAAATATTCAACTCCAAATTCATGGTCAATACAGGTGTACAAAGACTGTACATCCAATGAAGCTAGAAAAAATTCTGACATCGAAAGTTGTAAATCTTTAAGTTGTTCCAATAGGTGCCAAGAATCTTTCAAATAATATTTTGAACGTTGTACTACTGGATTCAAAATATAATCAAGCCAGATAGAAATGTTCTCTGTCTTATATTTAGGGGCTGAAATAATTGGCCTGAAAGGTGGATTGACCAAATCTTTTTGTAATTTCGGGATACCAAACATGGTTCCCATCTTAGGAAATTCAACTAATAGGAAACTATATGTAGCATAATCTATTTCGCCCTGACTAAACATATCAAATAAAGTAGTATCTAATGTCAAGAAACTTTTTTGTATCTGTTTAGTGTCTACTTCTTGATAGACATGTTTGTCTATTAATAAGGCTTCCATTGAAGTTATATACTGTGAATTTTCCATGATAACTATTTTACCCCCCTTGTCTGCCTTCATGATTCTTATCTCCATATTGTCTTTTAAATTTTTCAAAGCTAATAACTCTGGCTCACTTAGATTCTGAGTGAAATTATAGCTTCTTCACATATATTTTGAAAAACTTGAAGTGTGCCAACTAGTGGGGGATTAAGAGTACTAGCTTTCTTAGGACCTTCATGTGTGGAAATTGTTTCAATGTCTTTCATAATATATTTCAGATTTAACTTCCTAAGTGTTAGTCTGAAATCAATGATGGTTTTTGTCTTATTGAAATGGTTAGAAGGAATAAAGGACAAACCCTTCTGTAAGAGACTAATAGTCTCTTTGGAAATTTCCATTTTAGACAAGTTATGTATCTGTATTTCATACTGATTTAAATTAACTATCTCTACCATCTCTTTCTGTTTCTCAACCTGCCTTTGGGTTTGTTTTGAACCACTTTGGACCAAGTCGGCCCCCGTTTGTTTCCCTGTTTGTCGACTAAAAAAGGACCCCATTGGATCCACCATCACCACAATTGTTATCCACATTCACATTGTTATTGTTGTTACAAACTACATGGTTATCGTTGTTAGATACACTAGTACCCTGAACATGATTTTCACAATTATCTACAACAGGAACCACAGTGTCAGTTACCCCACCATTGTTGCTACACCTGTTGTTAGAACCAGACAAGTTTCTTTTTTCATTTGATTCTACAATGTGCTTATTCCTATTGTTAGTATCATGTGTATAATCTGTATCAGAATTTAAGCCCAAAACATAAGCATTCTTATTAGCATAAGCTATAATGTCTCTCTTTAGTTTCTTTTGTTTCCTTAAAATAGTCGTTGCTCTCTGTCTATCTGCTCTAGCAGTAATGCTAGAGTACAAGTTCGTAAAAGTGGAAAAACAAGCAAAGTTCTTTATTTTTGAGTCTAATTCAATCATTTGAGATTTTAAATTTGTAATTGCTTCGTGTAGTAATTTATCAAATTATGTGTACTTATCTGCCAGAAAGGAGCTGAAGGCTGGCTCTTGCTCTTATGAAGCCTCTGAGCTGCTTCTTTATGGGGTAACAAGAAAGTATTTTAGAAATTCTACTCCAACTGCTGATTTTCTCTTTTCAGGGTTGACAAATCAGTGGTCAGAATGGAAGAGTGTGTGGAAGCCAGAGCTTTTGGAAGCTGGCTGATTGTTGTGTCTTGGGCAAGACACAACTCATATAATCTAAAAGGCTACTACAGCAGTGGTGATGATGAATATCACACATTACAAGTGCCCATTGTGCTCTTAACCCCTCGGACATTTGGGCATGTTCAGCGGGACAACAGATCTTATACACAAAACCCCAATCATTATGGCATAAAGAGACTTCCTGCTCTAGGCTTCCCAGGATCGTGCCCCAGGAAGCAAATGGGCTGTAGTGCTCCTACCTCAAGGAACAAACAGACTTAGCAGAAAGCAATAAGGAATAAAGCCTGTTGGTCAAAGGAGGGATTGGGTCAAAAACACACGAAAGAAAACGTTAATATTTTATAATTTCTCAATAGTGTGTGTGTTTATGCATGTGTGTGTGTGTGTGTGTGTGTGTGTGTGTGTGTGTGTGTGTGTGTGTGTGTGTGTGTGTGTGTGTGCCTATGAGTGTATGTATATATCTGCTTCCACATGCACTCTTGCTCACACTCATGTCTGCCTGTTTGTGTGTGTGTGTGTGTGTGTGTGTGTGTGTGTGTGTGTGTGTGTGTGTGTGTGTGTGTGTGTGTGTGTGTGTGTGTGTGTGTGTGTGCATATGTGTACGTGTGTGTGTGTGTGTGTGTGTGTGTGTGTGTGTACACACACACAATTTTGCAGAGCTTTACAGCGGACTTACTTCCATAACAGAAATGGTTCTTGTTATGAACAGAATGCGCTTATTAAATAAGAATGCATGTGTGATTTGCTTGAAAAGACCTATATGTAATTAGTAATTCATAGTCTTTTCACTGAGTGTGAGACTAGCATAACCATCTGGCAGTATAGCTACATGCAAATAAGCAGCTTGAAAAGACTTTGTCAGGCTTTTCCCCTTGTGCTAAATATGCACACGCAGTTGTTTCTCAGCAGTAAGCCGACAAGGAGCAATGCTGGTAAGTGACAGCTTTATCTCTTATCATTCTGTTACAGTTGTCATTGTAGTCTCAGGTTGGAACCTAAAATGGTCAATAAATTTGTTATATTTAGAAACCAACAAAGAAATCATGGTAAACAAAGTACTGCCACAGGACAAAGAGAAACTGGACAGTAAAACTTGCCACTCAGTACAGTTCATAGGTTCATAGGTGTGTACTAGGCTAATGGCCCTGGAGCCTTTGCAAGCCTAGCCAAAAAAAATTGCCCAGGCACCGTGCCACCCAATGTTAGTTCACAGTGCCCCTATCCAACAGGGCAACTGGAATGATCCCTGGAGTGAACTTTCTGTTATCCAGCCACTCGTCAAGATTTCTCTTGAAGAGGGCCAGTGAGGTGCTCTGCTTGACATGAATGGGAAGCTTATTCTAGAGTATGGGCAGTCTTTGGGAGATGAACAGCAATAACTATGGATTTGATGCAGATCTTATTTCATTCATCATTTAAATTGTTACATTTTGTATGTGTTATTTCCTTGGCTGAACATAACTCCTTTGCAAGGAATTAGCCCCCACAGTATTTACAGACTGGCCTGTTAGTTTTCTCTTTAACCATACGCATGCAAGTGTTTTTTGACCTACTTTATTTTTAATTATTCTACAACTTCCACCGTTTGACACTTTTTCTCCATTGTAATTATGCTTATGTTTCTGTCTTGCACCCTTCTGTTTTTTTTGGCCTGCATTCTGACATTCCTAGTGTTCTGCAGTCAGTAATATATATAAATCTTGTGACAGTTACTTTATCCAATCTCTTCCTGAGCTACCACTCTAAATAACATAATTTTTTCTTCTTTTTTCTGTGTCTTAAAGCTCACAATTCCTTGCCTAAACCGTAATTTGAATTACTATAAATGTATGACTTCTCATTCTTCTTTGCTGTAATCCCAGATTTCAAAACATTGACCTGTATTTATATTCTTGCCTTGAAAGTGTTTTTTGTAACTTCTCTTTTGCATCTGCAAACTTTTTATGAGGCTTTGACATGGCTTTATAGTAAATCTGAGTTTGAATTCATACACATGTTGCTTAATATACTGTGGACAGCTGCACATGAATTGGCCACAGCCAGGTTAATAGTGATTCACAGTCCCACACTACACTACAGTGCAGGAACTAAAAATGTGCTATAGAACATATACACAAATGACCCCATAATGACAAGCAAATGAAACTGGTAGGGAAATGAGACCACAATAATCTGCAAATGTACCCATAAGTGAACGTAGTTGCTCTTCACTGCTCTGAGTGGAGGAAATTGCAAACCAATGCAGGCCTGATTATATAAGGCCAAAACATGTTGAAAATAGCTTTGCAGACATGAGCGGCCTTAGGTCAACTGGTGCCCTAGGCAAAAGGACTCCACGGCACCCCCCCACATCACCTGGTGCCCCCATCCTGGTCTACCTACTCCAAATAAACACAGAAAAAGTGCCCCTGCTAGAGCGGCGCCCTAGGCGGCTGCCTAGTTGGCCTATGCCTAAGGCTAGCTATGGTTGCAGATGGTGAGAATACTAAGATTAGCGGTATCGGTGGTGCAGCAGCATACAGTAGCGATTTGCTCTTCCACTACACCTGCTATTTATGAGGTGGCATCCAGCACCAAAGGATATGGTAGCACCAGTATGTGACACAGTACAGTTTTACCAACCACATTATTGATCGCTTCAGAATAGATCAGATTGTTTTGAGCCTAGTATGACATATGACAGCCACAAACAGAATCTACAGTAATGTGTCACTATCCCATATCTGTGGAGACCAAAGTGTGTGTGCAGCTGTTTGCATTCTACCTACTGGGAACTTTCAAAGACCAGTGGAGAGGCATGCTAGATATTTCATAGTCTTCCACTCCTAGAAAACCCTGCAAGTTTCTCTACATGATACTTCTACATGTGGTTGAACGTGTAATGTTTCCTAGCACCCTACATGTCTTATACACCATTGCCCACCTCTCAGAGTTACTGGGATCTATAGACTGTACACATGTGGCAATAAAAATCCCACCTGGCCCACAATACAACATTTTCTGAATAGAAAGGGCTACTACTCTATGAATTTCAGGTAGTCTGCAATATATGTGCTACCATAAGCAATGTATCCAACACCGCTCAGGCAGTTTCTATGATTGACATATATGAAACACATGTGAAAACTATATCACTGCTTCCTGCATGGTAATATTCTACAAGCTATCTAGTTGGCAAGTGCAGGCACTGTGGCTACAACTATGACCACATCTGGTGGACATGTCCGACAGTTACTGCAAAGGACTAAGGCTATGAGCTGCTAATGAGCTGCTTTCTGTGGTCCAAAGTTTGACTTTCTCAGCCTCTGTCTGTCTACTGTGTGACTCAGATCAAGTCACTTAACCAGACAGTGCTCCCATGCTTAGTCTGAAAAAGGTCCATGTGAATCAGTGCTCTAACCCAGTTAACAAATACAAATAAATAAATTCATTAAATAATTAAATAAATATAATTGGCACAAGTGAAGTAGAACTAGTATTGCAATTCATACTGGATACTTGCAAGAGTCCTGATTAATGATACTAATATGGTACCTACACAGCGTGGTAGGATTTCTGTACTCTATCTCAAATGCAAAAACATGCATCATTCAGCATGTGTTCTGCCTGCTGAAAGCCCATTTCAGCTGCCTTGATATGTCTAGGGATACCTCAGTATGACCCTGTCACAGCCTGCATGATGTTCCTAGCACGCTGAGTACTACATAGCATGCTGTTAAAGAAATAGGCAGAAAAGTCCCATGATACCAGAGCAGGCAGAACATACACATACAGCCATCAAGTAAGCTGTCTCGGTGATACCGATATCACATGTATTCACTACCACTCTGGTCTGTCTATTGTTCTGTATTCACAGGCAGATAGAACAATAGACACACCAGAATGATAGTGAATACATTTACATCAATTTGGTCCTGTGGCATGCAAAGGATAATCATGCAACATGTAATATGCAGTCCCAACCTATTCCTACTGTTGGGCTACTGGCTGTTATACCTGGATACCTGATGTTCCTTTGACAAAACCTAGACTGTGTATTATGTCATCATGCTTATGTCCACATCTGCTATGGTGCTGCTCAGTAATCTGCAATAACAATTAGTAACCTGATGCATCATTCACTTAGATGTAGCAGACTGTTTTATCCTGATGCCAAATGTCCACTGTGCCAGGGATAATCCCAGTACCATCATCCTCTGTAGGGATACCAGAAACTCCCCCAGCTGCATTAGCCTGCTGCTCCTAGGTACTCACCCATGTGACTGACCTCTTAGCTGCTATTGAATGTGCTTTTGACTTGGCACAACACATCATGCTAGTAACATGCTTACAGCATTATTGTAGTGTGCTGTTCTTCCCACCCATAACACTGATGCCATGGGCCACTGTCCCCTGGTCCCTTAAAACTGGTCAGTATCCACCCCACCCCCCTCCCCAACAGATGTCTCCCATGGGTACTGAGTGCCTATAATGGGAAATCATTTTTAGCAGGGCTGAATTATCAGTCCCCACCATCCACCTCAACCCTGGCTATGGAGACATCTGTGAACACAAGACATATGGCTACATGCTGCTGGGACTGGCAGGGATGACAAGTACAGACACAGGGGTAACTAGATATACCATACCATAAATGACAAGACAGTTATAAGGATATATCAGACTATAGTAGAAGGAACAGATATAAACACATGACGATGATGTACCTGCCACACTGTGGCAGAAATTGACATTCTGCGGAGGTCAGCCTTTATGCTTTTTTAATACACCTTCATTAAATAATCACTTAAGACATATGCAAACATACATTAGTATAAAAGAAAACAAACCATATTAACATTTTTTCCATTTACATACATTACACATCACATATGTTTTCTTTCTTTATAACTATCTTCAGTCCAATATTACATAAATTGCTCAGTTCCTGCCTTCCCTTAAATGTTACTCCTCCTGAACATTATTCTGCGCATATTGTTCCCACAATTTCCCTTTATTTCTAAGTAATTTGCTCCTTCCCTTTTCTAAAGATCCATATTTTACTTCTTTTATCTCTTTTATAGTATTCAATACTTCAAATAAAGTTGGCTTAGACTTTGGTTTCCATTTTCTGGTAATTGCTTTTTTTTTGCCAGCCAACAGAATTAAACTTAGCAAGGCCTTATTATATCGAGGCACTTAAGATACTGCATCCCATCTCAAAATAACTATTTCCTTAGTTACAGCCATTTGTTCACCCGATATTTCTGACAGAGTACTCTGTAGGGAATTTTTAAAACCTGCCAACTCATTATACTCCCAAAACATATACTCTCAGTTGCCTCTTTCTTTCCCATTACACCTCCAACATTTGCTTATCTACCTGAGAAAAAATTATTTGACCTCTTGCTTGGGTTATAAAAATACCTATGCAAACACTCTTAAGCAACATTTCTAAACCTACTGCACTTTTTTTCAACCTAGATCAGTGGATGGGTAGTCGAAAATTTACATTGTGCCTGGCACCCATGTCCTTTACGTACAGAGGTAGCTTATGAATACCTGGCCCTCAATGTCCTATTTGGATACAGAACATCATTATTCTTTCAAGAAAATTTGGCTGGGCTTAAAAAGGCCCAGGGACATTAGCCTAGTAATGATCTATGAATCTATGAATCTTTGTTGCATACTTGGGAGACATACATATGTTCTCCAATTTTTCCTTTGTAAATTGTTTTTCCAGTCTATCTTCCCAATCTTTTCTAACCACCTCTGATTGATTCTTACAGTTATCATGCAGTATTGTATATGCCATACTAATTATCCCTTTTTTTAACAGCAGCTTCTGTTCTAAGCCCAGCCTTTTTGTTAGAACCTACAGGTATGTATATGGCAATGTGTGACCAAGAGGACTCACATGCAGAAACACAGGTGACACAACTATACAGTACTGAAGTGTGCAATACACAGGTACAGACACAACAAATCTGTTGCCAACAGCACAGATCATTATATACTTTAACCGAGGCATAACATCTCCATACGATATGACATACTTGTACAGGAACAGGTTGTCTTAATATCATGGGCTACCTTGTTGCCAGTGTAGTATATGTATACATAACACATACAGGTACGCACTTTGTTATTGCTAGGTTTATGTAAATGCAATACCTGTAAAAGGGTATATATCCTATCCTTAGAAAGGTAGACAAAGCCAGGTTATCACGGAATTGCAGAGCACTGTGTATTTCCTGGGAGCACCATGTAAGTGCTGAAAGGACATACTTTTCAGAGCATTGTTGAGGTTGTTGTTGTTACTTCTCCAAAATAGCTTTCCCAATCTGCATGGGCTAATACTGCATATAGTTTTCTAACTATGCAACTTTATACTATGCATTGTGTTTCAGCATGGTTACAGGCTGTACTACCCTCTAATCAGAAATCTTGTTAAATTCATGATTCAAAGCTACTGTTTTACTTCTCCTAAACATGCCACTATTTTCTGTGGATATTCATGCAACAACGGCTGCCTCTGCAAGTGCCCAGCAGAAAATGTCTACATGATGATTAAAGAACAAGATTATGCTCGGTCTCCTTCGTGAATATTTCAGGGACCCCTGATGCCAATGCATTCAGTAAAGCTGAGGCCTGATATGAACTAACTGAAGTTTTGAGCAATGCCATGAGCATAACCAGGACAGGAAAAGAGTACAGGTAATTTTATGATGCCATAACCCTAATGGTCTCTATGTATAAAGGGCAAAGATAAGGCAACAATATCCTAAGTGGTATTGTAAGTGTAAGTGGACTTTTTTAGGTATGTCTGGAAAACTACTGACAAGTCTTTGTCTAATTCAGCATACCAAAGATTCAGGGGCTACTGGGTAGTACTTCTGTGCTGGGGGGAATTGTTGGTGGCACATAATATAAATTGCTGACTACATTTGTAATGGCTTCTGCTGAGTCTGGTCATGTGGTGGGGTTAGTCTGTCCCGTGTCAGGATGCCTGCACCATACTCGGTGTGCCTCCATATGTACCAGTGTCATAATTCTGTGTAAATATGTTGCCATTGTTACTGTTATACCATCATATTTCTCATTTGTCACTGTTCTCTGACCTTATCCTTTCCCTTTTTGTATGAGCAGAGTGAAACATAATCAAGGTTGCCTATTGAAGGAGGCAGAAGAGAGTAGTGGCCCAGCATGTTAGTTATACTGACTATTGCTGATTTGTGCTTTCAGTATACTAAGTCTATTGGCAGGATAGATTCACTCATGGGTCAACCACAGCTCACCCATGCTGAAGCTATGGCTGAGAAGAGTGGTGGTGATGAGGTTGTGAGAGGTTCAGTGGTCCTCAACAGTAGGTAACCTGGCAGTATTGCCCAAGGTGGCCCAAACACAGCTGGAAAAAATGGTGGAAGCTGGGATGGAAAGAGCACTGAGCAGGTATATTGCTCTGAAGCATAGCTCATTTGCTCCCCTTGCTAACTTCAACCACTATGCTGCTAGGGGAGGGTTTTTCCATGCCACCATTCACCTTTGTCCATCATCTGGTGATAGAATAAAGTAATGTCCACCAAGGTTAGGGTAGCAGACAGCAAAGTGCTGCTCACATCCTACCCTATCCCAATCCTGGTGCAACCATTTCTTGTAATGTCATAGCTCATACCATATATGTCATCCAACCCTCCCTATCACCATTTGTCTGCCTTGTGTTTGTCTCTGTCCAGACCACGTCTCCATCCTAATGTGTGCATATCCATGTCAGTGCTGTTGTATGTATGTCTGACTGCCTGTCTGTCTGTCCCTGCACACTAACCTGCCTCCCTTTCCTACCATTCCTTTCCTTTCACCCCCTTTTTCCTTCTCTCTGTATAAAGAAGAGAAGGAGACCCTATCCCCATAAAAATGTTATCCAACATTCCCTGTCCTGCACATTTCTGTTATAGGTTCATAGGTAGATACTAGGCTATCTGCCCTAGGGCATTTATAAGCCTAGCCAGAGTGTGTTTGGCTTTTGCCTCCCTTTTAGATTAGTTAACTGTGCCTCTGTATAGTAGGTCACAGAAGATAACCCTTTAAGGTTAGTTTACTATGCCTCTGTCTAGCAGGGACACAGAAGAGATCCCATGGGTTGTAAATCATTGTGCCCCTCTGGCTGTTGCCTTTCTACACAGACCTTTCTTTTTCTTTCATGCACCTGACAGGTGCCCATATATGTAGACACATAGTACTGCAAATACTATATGGCTGTATAGATTTATACATCACTTGTGTTACTTTTCCAAGGGAAAAGCTATCATGTGCAAAACAGACTCTATATGTACTGCCTTATTTTGAGTTGCAGTGCTTTGTGAGTTAGCATTTTCAGTTCACACAAACCAGTGTGTAGCTCCTGTTTTAATTCAGTCTTGCTTGTCTGTGTACATATCTCACTACACGCACATGTCTGCTAGCATATCTATGCTACTGCTTCCTCAGCAGCAGAATGCGTCCAGCATGGAAGTACTGCCTGCTTCACTTTAAATGTATAATTACTCCCTGCAACACTGCACAATGCCACCAAGCTCTACAAGTGTTGCTCTAAAGTGTGCTACATCTGTACAAATCCCAGCCCTTATCTCCTGCCATATGCAACAACAAGGCTTTCATTTTCTCATCTGTAGTTATATTTAAAGCTGTAGTGCAATCATTCAAATCAGTTGCCGGTCTCATCCATGTTTGCCCAATATTAATTACATATATCACAGTTACAGTCAAATGCTGGTATACCTGGTATAGTTAGTAATATTTATTTTTGATATTCTTTTTACTTAATTGAGAACAGTTGTCTTTATTTCCATTCTATGGTTACTCCATGGCTTATGTGCTTGCTTTACTTTTAAAAGAAGCCCTGCTTATCTTATGCTTTGAATGCTTGTGTCTAGTCAGTTTTTCTGACAGCAGGATCCAGGTTCAAAAACATTAAAACAGGCTTTACTGACTGTTATACTTTTTTGAAGTCCTTTTCCTGTATTCTCATCCCTGGTTTATGTGCTGTTGTGTCAGATAGCATATTTTAATTTTACTGTCAAGGTGGACTGCTGTGCTGTACACAGGACACAACAGTACAACAGACAGGAGTCACACCAGGGTCATCACTTTTTAAAGCAAACATTTTTTGTTAAATAAATAAAGCACATAGGTTAGAAGGAACATACTTTAAATGACTGAGACAGTTCTATAAGACATGACTCTCTGCACAAAGAAAAAAAAGCTAAACTGTTAAAATAAATAATTAACCATTTCAAACTATATTCTAAATTCTAGGCTCAAAACTTCTTTAGAGTGAAGCAGCAGTGAGAAGGGGTATATCAAAGCCTATGCATAATTCAAGGATTGCCCTGAGTACAATTAATTTCCAGGAGTCACGGAACCATTCTACAGCACTCACCATCTTAAATATCCAGCTGAATCACTAGAATGGAAACTTAGGAGAAGAATGGACCTCTGAAGGCAGAAGGAAGCATTCATTCCTGCACATGGGTATCAAACATGGCAGAAATCCTTCAGGGAGTGGAAATCATGTATCTGCACTGTTAGATTACTATTTTGACTTTAGACAAATAATATCTAACATGGTATGATTCATCCTCCTCTTCTGCTAGGACTGTAACACCAATCAACAGTTGCCCTAGAAACAATAACAACTTTACCGGGCTTCAACTCCTCCTCTTTCCTATAATCGCTAGCACAACTCTGTCTCTCCAGCTCATGTTGAATGCAGTGATCTTCGGTGGCCTTGGGCTTTATTGTGCTTTTCTTTGTACACTTCAGATATGCAACTTTACAGTGGGATTTCATGTCTCTGTTGAATGATTTTCTTCTTAAAATTGGTGAGATTGCTCCAATTTATTTTGTCTTTGACTTTAGCTCTCCTACCCCCATTTTGAGTTGGCATCATTTCATTCTGCTGTTTGTTGGTAGAGTTTTTGAGTACTGCTAATTTTTATTACAACTAGATTTCTGGTGTTGCAGGGTTTGGTAACTGGGTTTGACGTTTGTACTTACTGCAGAGAAAGCAGTCTTTCAAAAGTGCATGCCTTGTGGACACAAAATCCAAACTCCGTTCTAAATGTGTGGTGTACACATTCTTCATTTAGGTAAGAACTTCTATTTGTGCCAGATTTGATAAGTGTACACTTACTGATAGGAGGAATAAGTTGATACTAAAGAATTAATGCTATAAGATGAGTCCCAGAGACCCTCCACCTTCCAAACACATCCTGGTATGGTTAAAAAACAGAGAGCACATTCCTCATTTGTGAAATAGGTTCCCCATACATATCAAGCAGAGTACTTTCCCAGAAACTGTTAAAAGCAGTCTAGATGACTGGACAGGAGGTCAAATTTGCATATAGGATATGAGAGGAAAATCTGCTTAATAGGGAACAATATTATAATTTTCCCATCAATACTGGGTGATTTGGTTGAGCTTTTTGATTGTCTCTTTGTCCATATGCTTAGTAAGAACCTGTAAAAATACAAAGAGGAGAAGACAAAATCATCAAAGAATAAAGAGAATTCTGGTACTACAGAGATCTGCTGTCCCAGTCCTCCCATGCTATTCTGCAGGCCCAAATGGATTTGGGACTCCTCCTGACCCCTTAGAGTTATAAGTTTGACAGGATCGTATGCTCCCCAGACCTCTGTCTGCCTTCTCACTGGCACATGTTCCAGTGCCAGTTTGATCCAAGACACCAACATTTTTGCAGGCTCTGAAAAGCAAGAAATAGAACCTGCCAGCCAGTGAAGAACTTAAACCAAAAATAAGATTGACAGACTAAGCCACATGAGCCAAACGAGCCAATATAAGTAGAAAACTTTATTGTCCTAGTTAAGTGCTTTTATCCCAGATAGGACTTCATCAGAACCAGGAAATAATTAAAAACAATCTCTTAAATAAATAATTAAACCAATCATGTTATGACTTGTATCCAATAATAGCACACCAATAAAAAAAACTATAATCAATCTATTAGAATACAATTTAAAAGTACCAATAAATACCAACAACATAAAAAATACATGATAAAAAATAAACATTTAGGGATTTAAAATAATAATAAAACTATAATTTAGCAGTGGAGAGTTTCAAAACACTATTTAATGTTTTATTTTTTGAATTGGAAGAGGTTTTTCAGAATCGCACAGGTAGTCCCAGGGAATATACATTAAAGTATCCTGGACTATTGTGGCAAATAAGGCTGAATGCAAGTGAACCTCCAGGTTTGAATGAAACTGTTTCTTTAAATAGTGTTTTCTATTTTAATAGATTTATTATATTTTTTTTACTGGTGGGCTATTATTGGCTATAAGTCATCACGTGATTTGTTTAATTATTTATTTAAGAGTTGGTTTTAATTATTCCTTGGTTCTGATGAAGTCTTATCTAGGATGAAAGCACTTAACTGGGACAATAAAGTTTTCTGCTTATATTGGCTCGTTTGGCTCATGTGGCTTAGTCTGTCAATCTTATTTTTGGTTTAAGTTCTTCACTGGCTGGCAGGTTCTATTTCTTGCTTTTCAGAGACTGCAAAAATGTTGGTGTCTTGGATCAAACTGGCACTGGAACATCTGCCAGTGAGAAGGCAGACAGAGGTCTGGGGAGCATACGATCCTGTCAAACTTAGAACTCTAAGGGGTCAGGAGGAGTCCCAAATCCATTTGGGCCTGCAGAATAGCATGGGAAACTGGCCAAGAAAAGGTGTATGAGGAAGCACCTAGACTTGCCAACGAATCCCCCAAGCCAGATTCTGACTCATCAGATGAGATGATTCCCCAGTTTAGCCTTCTGGTAGACCTACGTTTGGAGAGGTCTTACTGATGATTCAAAAGAATCGAGTTAGCCTGTCCTCCCCTATCATCCTCCGAGAAGACCTCACCAGTGGCCCTTCAGTCTCTTCCATTGCCATCCTAAGTAATGATTCCCATGAATGAGATGGTGGGTTCTGTTGCCACAGAAGCATGGAAAAAGCTGGATGTGATGGCTTTAATGCCTAAGAAAACTGACAAGAAACTCCTGTCCCCCAAGAACTGGGAGTTTTAGCCCAAGAATTCAACTGTCAACATTAAAGTTGTGGGTGGCAGTAGCCTTCAAAATGGATCCACACTACAAGTCTCTGTACTCCACCCCCAGGTAAAAAACAGAGGGAGTTGGACTGCTACAGTGAGTGAGTTTATGCATTCTCAATGTTTAGGCAGTAAGCTATTGGGCACATATGCTCCATTTTCACACAAAATTGTAATGAGATGTCCACAATATCCCATCTCACCACCCAGCTACCCCATAATGTAGCTTATGGTACAGCTAGGGCAGCAGACTCTTGAATAATGTACAACTCCACAGTCTTCAAAGTGTTTACAAAATGTATGCAGTGGTAGCAGCTTAGCAGCTATGGGGTGAAGATTGTTCTGTTTGGATGACTGGCTTCTTGCTACACTAAATAAAGAGATGTTAGTGAACGCCAGGGATTTCTTGCACATTTTCACCCATACAACAGTAAACTTCAGAAAGTCCCAGATGGAGTCATCTATATGACAACAGTCCATAGTCTGCATCTTGGACACATGCACTTGTTTGGTCAGACTTCCTCAAAAGAGAGGATTTTTTGATGGTTCAGGCAGTCCAAAACATTCTTCTATTTCTACTATTTTTATGGCCATGTGACTCAGGGCACTGGGATGGCCACATAATTTCTGATTCCCCATGCAAGGTTCCATATGTAGGTCCTCCAGTGGACCTTGGTAATCCAATAGAACCAGACTTCAGGCCCTTTCTCTGCTCCTATCAGGATATCCAAGGCATGTTGGACATATCTAGTCTGGTGGCTGTCTCCAGCCTTCCCTGAGCAGTCCCCTCATACTCCTTCTCAATCCTCTAGAAATAGTCACCATGGGCACTTCTGCTTTGGGGTTGGGGCATTTTCAGAGTTAGACAGACCATGGTCACAGTCAGTAGCCAGTCTGCACCTCACCATTCTTCAAATGAGGGCTGTCCTCATGCTGCAAATGTTCCAGGATTCATTTCCTCATAGAGTGATAGCCATATACTGTGACAACATGACAATTGTGTGATATATCTACAAACAGGGTGTGATCTATTTCAATCCCTTGTGTTGGGAGGCTCTGGACTTTTGGTATGGGGATGTCTACCAACTGTTTTCTATCAGCTCTGCACATACCTGGAGAAGCCATCTCTTTATTGGATCAACTCAACAGATGTCTGTTGGTGCCACACAAGTTGTCCCCCAGCTGGTAGATGGGAAGACTTTTGTTCTGCCATGGGGAAAGCCTAGCTGTGATCTACTGCCAGCCCAAACACAAAGTGCAGCAAATTCTTTTCCTGATCCCCTCTTTGAGTCAGCAAGCCAGGGATGTTCTAGTCCAGGAGTAGCCTCCAGGTCTCTTATTTGCCTTTCCCCCATTCCTCTGATTCCAGTGTTCCCCCAGAAAGAACATGCAAAGAAATACAAGGTCATTCTCATACCCAATAATGGCCTTGACAAATGTGATTTTCCTTGTTATGGCCTAATTTCATGGAGAAGTCATTGAGACTAAGACCCTCTGAGAATCTTTTCAATCATTGGTGTGGCGAGCCTCACCCAGACATTCAGGCCCTTCAAATTTCTTTTTGTTATTTCCGCATTCTGCGATGGCTAGTGACCCATGTTACACTGAGAGTGTGTCCATATCCTTGTTTCTGCCCACAATCTCAGCACCAGAATAATGTACAAGGGTGAATGGATGCATTTTGTAATGTGGTTATTGAAGAAAGGGGACTAAAACAGAGGAAAGAACTGCCCAGGGAAAGGTCTGAGTCTCATTCCATTCCTTATGGCCCTGGCTTATCTGGCCAACAGTTATCAAAAAAGACTATGCTTCTCCTCAATTAAGGCTCTCCAAAAGTGTGTAATTCTTTTTGGAGAGAAATCTCCATTCTTAGACCTCCAGTTCAAGAACCTGTCCTACCTTGGGACCTTAACTTTATGTTGGCATAACTGATTCAGCCCCTTTTAGAACCTACACCAAGAAAAGAATGAATGTTTCTTACCTGGATGACTATATTTCTCATGACTACTAATTCTGCTATGTGAATGGCTACTAATTCTGCTATGTGAATATTTGAGCTTCAGGCATTGTGTGTCCACCCTTTGTACCTTGTCTTTCACAATGAGTAGGGTTATGTACTATTATTTCATTTATGCCTAATGTTGTTACTGAGTCAAACATTATATCAGTCAGTTTAGCCTCCCTGTTGTCCTCCTGAATGATTCTAACTGAGGAGAATATCTTTTTTGTTGTCTTGATCTTCATAGGCAACTATGATTATGCCTTCATTGAAAAAAGACATCAAGAAATATCAAAATTTTTTTCTTATAAGGCAAATATGTTGTGAGTAATGTTTAAAGTTATATTTTCCAGATGACTTTCAAACTGCAACACAATGATTTACCATATGGAGGGCAAGTCTGACTTCACAAGAGCAGTGGCCACCTCTCTAGTATTTTTTTCATAATACACTCTAAATTGGCCATAGGTGCAAGTGTGTGCAAGAGTGAGTGGTACAGATGAACTATTGTGGCAGGGCTAGCTACCTGGTGGTGTAAACCTTAGCTCAAGATGATTGCCACTGTTGAAGTGTCACTCCAACCCCATGTGCAGAGTGAGAAAAAGGGGTTGAGGATGTATGGATGGACTAATATTGATGATATTTACATAGTAGCTACTTGTGCTTCTTTGGGCACCTTTGTGAAGGTGGATGTCACCTCCAGGTCACGGGTAATATTCTGAGCCATAGCAGTCCATGGCATGCTTTCGTAAACCACCCAGGTTAGTTGTTAGGGAGTTTGTTCAAGCAGTCCATGGCATGCTTTCATAAACTACCCAGGTTAGTTGTTAGTTAGTTTGTCCAAGTAGCAGAAGAAGATGAAGCAGATCATGTCAGATCTGAAAATTATATACTTCCATAATGATATATCTGTATGGTCATTGTTCATCCTCTCCTAGATCCCTGCCCATCATCACCCAGCCCGACAGATTAGTGGTATATTTGTTGTTTGTGCTCTGAGCAGGCTCGATCTCCAATCAGGAGTGGCAGATGTGTGTTAGAGATCATGGGAAAGGTGGAGGAGTTGAAACCTGAGAAAGGTGGAATCAGTGCCAAGGTGTCTGCTTTCAATAATAACTAGGGCTGAGAGTCATGACAAACACTGCAAAGAGAAGGTTGTGGTATGAAGAGCCAAAGAGATACTAGGCATTGAATATAATGCCAAAAGCCTGAGCAAAGGACTGCATAAATAAAGAGAAGCATATAATAACAGCAGCAGCAGCACTAGCATGCTCCGTGGCTAGAGCAGTGGTACAGTGGAGCATGTGACTGACATGATGGTGTCACAACAAAAGTAGGCTTACTTGGCCAAGTCAATACATGCACATGATCATTGTTCATGATGCACAATGTAGTGTCAAATAGCCGCGGCTCATGCTTGTCTGACACAAGTAGGGCAGTACAGCAGACAACTGTGGGTGTGCATAGCAAAGTGTTAACGCAGTATATCATACAAATGGGGATTAAAGTAGGTAGATAAGAAACAAGGAATGGGAGAACATCAAGCAAAGGTAACAACAAAAGGGATACCATAAGTTTAAAAGGTGGGGAAAGATTTTTTTCAGTGAAATATTATATTTTATAAGTTTTACAAAATAAGGGAAGATAGTGAGAAATAATTATGAATAGGACAGAGGCAAGCACCAGGGCAGACAGACCAACACACAAAACAAACTTAAACAGACAGCGGTGGCACAATGTGTGAATTCAAAACTCAGTGATTTGCCAAAAAAAAAACACATTACGTTTTATGAGCAGCAGACAAATAATTTCAGGCAAAAATTTGGACATTCAGTGAAAATCTGGACAGTTAACATATATGCTTGTCTGTCTCAGGATGTCTTTCTCTGTCCACTGTCCACCCTAACTGTATGCATTCCTACCTTCTGCAATGGACAACCATATTCAGCTGTCACTCCCCTGTTTCTATAAAACAAAGCATGTACTCTTTAAGTGTACTTGTATAACAGTTAAGATGGTAGAGGACAATGCCACTGAAGCAGATGCTTACAGCATATGTCAGGCTCCCTATCCTGAATCTCTGCCTTCCAGTGATGAAGCACAACAGGGTGGTGCTACCTCAGATCACATATTGATTCTGACACTGCTCACCAGAATGGCTGTTTCCAGCAGTGGCATCCTATTGCTCATCAAGTGCAAACTGGATGTATTTCTATCTAGTCAAGTTCATCTTGACAAAACTGAATTCCCCAACTACTGCTTTTCATAGCAGATTAGTGTCAGAGCAGTTTCCAAGTATGGAATAGCAATGATTCCTTTCTTTGGGAAGGGTTTGCCCATCTTCATGTTCGTGCAAATGTGGAGTAGTGTGTGTTTGTGTGTGTGTGTGTGTGTGTGTGTGTGTGTGTGTGTGTGTGTGTGTGTGTGTGTGTGTGTGTGTGTGTGTGTGTGTCTCTGTATATCTATATATCATCATCAGCCCCCTTTTTCCCATTTTTCTACATGGGGTTAGGGTATCATGTTAACTGTCGCCAAATCTCTTGATTCAGTACCACACTTCTGCCTTCTTCAACACTCATGCCTGACTGTCGCAGATCTTCTTTCACACAATCCATCCACCTCTTTGCTGGACATCCTCACTTCCTCTTACCTTCTTCCTGTCTGTCCCAAATCTTCCTCACCAAATTGTCTTCCGCTTTTCTACACATGTGCCCAAACCATCATAGTCTGTTCTCTTTGATCTTTTCTGCAATTAGAGCTACTTTGGCTTCTGCTCTTATGTCCTCATTTCTTCATCTGTCCCACAGTGTGCATCCTATTACCTTTCTCAGGCACTTAATTTCCATCACCTCTAGCTTCTTCAACTGTTCTGCCTTTACTGCCCAGGTTTCTGTACCATACAGTAGTACTGGTCACACCACTGTCTTGTCCACCTTGCTTTTCAGCTTCTTTGGCATTCTTCTGTCATAGACTACACCTGATACTCTATGCCATTTGGCTGCAGCCCCTCTGATTCTAGCTTTGACCTCTTCATTCAGACTATCCTTCTCCTCAACTGCTCCTCCCAATCCATCCACCACTTTGCTGGATGTCTTTGTGTCTTCTTGCCTTCTATCTGTCTGTTCCAAATCTTCCTCACCAGATTTTCTTTTGTTTTTCTGCACATCTGCCCAACACACCGTAATATGCTCTCTTTGACCTTTTCTGCAATTGGAGCTACTTTGGCTACTGCTGTTATGTCCTCATTTCTTTGTCTGTCCCACAATGTACACCCTACTAACTGCCTCAGGCACTTCATCTCCATCACCTCTAACTTCCTCAACTGCTCTGACTGCCCAGGTTTCTGAGCCATACAGTAGTCGCACCACTGTTTTGTACACCTTACTTTTCAGCTTCTTTGGCATTCTTCTGTCAAGTACTACACCTAACACTCTGCCAGTTGGCTGCTGTTTCTCTGATTCTAGCTTTGACCTCCTCATTCAGATTTCCCTTCTCCTCATCCACCCTTCCCAGATACTTGAAGCTGTTAACTTGTTCCATTATTTTCCTTTCTTTCTCAATTCTCAGCTTCTTCTGAACTCCACCATTTGTTGCCATTACAATTGTCTTATCTGTACTCAGTTTCATCCCATGTGCTTTCATTTTTACATTCTATTCACCAATTCTTTGCTGAAGTTCTTGCTCAGAGTCTGTCTGTAATGCTACATTGTCTGCATACAGCAACTTTGTTGATTTGTCCCTTCTAAGCTATTTGCTATTGAAGTCCATCACCAGTATGAACAGCAGTGGGCTCAGAACTGAACCCTGTTGCACATCCACTCCTAATGGAAACCCCTCTCTTCGACTGAGCACTGTTTGTATTTGAGTCATTGAGTCCGTGTTGACCCTTCTGGAGTATACTGACATCATATGGAAATTGAATAATTGCACCCAGTTTGCAGTCGTCTACAAACTTTGTCAGCCACAACCCCTTAGTTTTGACCTGAACTTCTGCGAAGTATATATACCAAACATAGGGGTCTCAGCACTGACCCCTGTTGCACCCTGCTGGTTGATGTGGACTTGCCCACTTTGATAGTGTGTGTCCGGTTTGTGAGTCATTTAGCAACCCATTTTACAATGAAGGAGTTTACATTCAGTTTGCTAAGCTTATCGTTAATGTCCGAGTGTGGGATTGTGTCAAAAGCCTTTGCCACGTCGAGGTATGCTGTGTACAAAGATTTGGCCTCATCAATGGCCCTGGTTACATTATCAAAAAAATCCACAAGATTTAACAGGCAGGATATGCCCTTAATGAAGCCAAATTGGGTAGGGTCCAGGGTATGGAAGTCACTTATGTCTTTATTTATTAGGTCCATAATGCTACATTCCATGGACTTACAGATGATGCAGCTTATGGATCTGTAATTCACTGGGTCTGTTGCTAGACCACCTTTGTGGGGGGAAATAACTGTTGCTGTTCTCCATTCTGCAGGAACCAAGCTTGTGGTTAGACTATGATTGAAAAGGGTACTTAATGGTGATGCTAGTTCATGTTTTAGCCTGTTTAGAAGACAGCCTAGAATGCCATCTGGTCCCAGAAAGGCTGTGATTTTTGCCTTGAACAAGGCTTTGATGGCCTGTTCTTCAGATATGTAGGGTGGAAGGTAGTTTAGGGCAAGGTTTGTGATAGATTTGAAGGAGATAGGCAGGTGAAAATTTCACCAAACCTATCCACTATCAGGTTTGCTATCTTTATGGGGTCAGTGTGTGTGATACTGTTGGTCACTAGTTCTGCACATGCTTGGGTCCTACCTTTTAGGTTACATACGTAGCTGTAAAAGGCCTTATGGTTATCCTTGGCTGAGCTAGCTAAGTTTTTTTTATAAAAGAGGCCCTTAGAGGATTTCACAAGTTGTCTTATTTGCCTGTTGAGGCTGAGGAGAGTGCTTTTCCATTGTTGGGGTCTTGCCTTGGTTTTCTGTACACTTATGCAAGTGATTGTACAGGACTTTTTTGTAAGCTTCAGTGTGTTTACCACTTCCATCTGGGGGTGGAGCTCAGAATGCATTTATACCCTCACATAGGAGGGTATAGTTTGCATTGGTGAAGTCTTTTAGTCTGACTACACTCTCTGTGAGTTCTGATGTTAGTGTCAGCTCAAAGGTGACTGATTTGTGGTCAGATTTAACTAATAAATGTCTGACAGTTGCGGTAGTGCATCTGTTAGTGAGGATTAGATCTAGTATGTTTCTTCTTCTTGTCAGGGTATGAACAGTTTCTTGCAGGTCATATTTTCAGTGAGAATCACTAGAAAATGTTTAACACAGCAGAAAAATAGCAGTGAGACACTAAAAAATGTTTGTAACTGCAGAAAATCGATAAGGAGACTCTAAAGAATGTTTTGAACAGCTAACAAATCAGTTATTGTAACACTGCTTGGTGAGGAAACCAGAACAAGCAGGACATATTGCTTTGCAACAGTGAAAAACACCAGCAAATAATTAACAAACAGTGAAAATATCAAAAAGAGCTTAGTAAACAGTGAAAACATCAAAAAATTCAATTTAACAGCACAGTACAACAGCAGAGATTAGTACACACTATAAAAATACAGTATTAAAGTAGGTGGTAAGCAATATGCAGTAAATTGTATAGACACAAACAAAATAAAAACAGGCAACTTATATTTTTTGGAAGCTCAGAAGCCTCTAGTCGTCTGGTATCTCAGCTCAGAGTTGTGGCTGGTAGCACACCCACCTCATTTCAGCTCGGTTCTCTTCAACTCATGATATTGTTTTTCATTGCACTCTACTATGAAGCATAAGTCCTATGTTTTTCTTATCACATTTTTTTACTCTTCATGTTTTGTAGTGTAAAATGATACTTAGTGATTTATAATATTTGTACTTGATCTTTTGTAATGTAACATGATACTTTGTGATTTAAAATATCTGTACTTCATTTTTGAAGGATTATGATTGTTGAGCTTTTCTCACTGAAACTGGGCTGTTTCTGGCCTATTTGGACTTTCCTGGTAAATGAATGTCAAATAAATAAAATAAATCTGCATGCATAAAATTTGAGTGGAATTATTACGTAGACAAGTTTGTGTCAATGGGACATGTTAATGTGCTGACAATGGGTCATGACTCTAGTGAAATCCTGTGGAGAAATGGACAATAGGTCTGTCAGAATACATTAAAGGGTTAAACATTTATTTTCTGAAAATAAGTAGAAAAAGTAAGAAACAATAGTACAGTAGTTATTATGCACATTTGGCATCCATACTAATTGGCATAACTGTTCCGTGATTAGCACAGCTGCATGGAGAACTGCAGACAAGGATGACTCCCTAATTCCTGAAATAATTACTAGCACAGGTGCAAGGAGAACTGGAGACAGGAACAACTCCCCATGTATTGAAGATTGTCATATAATTCACTTTAAAACAGAACAAAAAATCAGTTTATCAGCAGACTACATGACATCAAGCAAATGCCAAAGTATTGACTTTATTCAGACAAAACTGCATAAAAAAGACTGTAAAACTAAATGTTGGTAGCTGGGTATTTTGTAGGAACATAGTTCCAAGGTAAATGGAGAATCATCATCTGTATCTATATTAAAACCCAAACCTTGTACAGTAAAAGCTGTAAGCTGTAACATGTAATACATGCTGTTTATTATATAGATAAGTTGTTTTATTAGTAACTGTGCTCAAGTTGGTTAAAGTAAAGTACAGTGCCATAAAGTATATTTTTGATAAATTCATCAGTTTGGTAAAATTTATCAGTGGTGAGCCTAGCCTGTATTCAAACATAGGGGGAGTGGTGCCCTGTATAGGGTCTCTCCAGTAAAGGCCCAGTAACTAAAATTTACATATATGAATGAGTCCTTAATATGAACACCCTGGTCTTATATGGATTGCAGTGGTACAGTTTTCAGATGTCTGAATCCGAGTGAGACTGCCATGCAGTACAGTCACAGGGCAATAAATTCTCTAAGTCTGTGAATTCCAAGGTTTCGAATCTGCAACTGCCAGTTTCATTTCACCAGCTTTTTGAATGACTGCAGGGAAAATTCCAGCCATCTGCTGAATAACAGCCTGATCACCTGTCTATCTGCTGTGTGGTAAGACTATTTTATCTGTCACATACATTATGGATGCCATTAGGGATCATAGTAAAACATGTAAACAGACTTTTACTCTTAATGTGGCAGAATGACCAGATAAAATCTGGGGTAGAATGCAATGTTGGTATGAACAGCATATTCATAAATGTAAAACCTTTCTAGAGCAAGTTGATGTACAGGCATTATGCAAATGGATTACAACACTTGACATGTATCTCATGCAAAAGAATGTGTGGTACAACAGTAAATGTTTATTGATGGAGTCATATGAAACTGCTTTGTGTGTGCAATGTCATAAAAGTACAGTTCAGACCATTGTTGAAAAGTTAAACTGTAGGGAAAAATATTCTGATGGTAAAGAACCAGATAAGGATGATATACTTACATTATATGATGGCCTGTTACTACATTGAAACATTAATTTCAGAGTTGCAACAGCAGTCAAATCAATTACTAGCAGACTTCCTGTAGATCGTGTTACACCCTCTAGAAACTATGTACAAAAGTGGAATGATGCCACTATACAGCAAAAAACAGATAAGGATAGGGACAAGGTTCATGATAAATTGGCAGAGGAGTTTAATAAACTCTTAAAAGACAGATGAAGTTTGTTCAGAAAGTTTAGAAAAGATATACAAACCCTTCTCCAAAAGTGCAGAGGGGCTCTACAATCAGCAGAGCAGACTACAGAAAAGTATCAGAAAGCCCATGAAGAATTACAGAAAGAAATTCCAAATCTTAAGCAACAGTAACAGGATAAAGAAGATGAATTAGCTGAGCTGACAGATACTAATTTATAGCAAACAAGTTTAATAGCCCAGCTTAAGGATGAGCTACAAAAGACAAAGCCAGTACAGGTCATAGAGCAGGGAACTCCAAGAGATTTGTACACACAGTCAAGGTTGCTACAAAGCATGCCACACTGGAATGATAAAAAGGCATATTTTACAACATGCTTACATTTGAAGAATGAGCAGCATAGACAGCAGGATCTGCTGTAGGGACAGATGCCTTTCTCAGATGCTTCTGGATTTTTAATTCCCAAATGTTTTAAAACTTTCATCCAGTTAAATCAGAATGTTTATAAATTAGACAGTAAAGTAGGGTGCATGACTGCTGTTCTCATGGCATACACACAGGGCATCCTTTCATAGCTGAGTTGTTAAATAATTTCAAAATCACCACATCAGCTAAATTAATGGAGCAAGCTGACCATTTTAAACTAGCGTTCCAGATAATCTATCAAAAGTCAGAAAGGGACATGCAACAAAGGGAAATACAAAAACAGTTAACATATTGCTTTTTAGAGTATGTAAAAGGGGTTGCAGGGGATATTAAATGCATTTATGAGGAAACTTCAGATACCCTCACTGACTTAATACAAAGACTAATGAGGGGATGGACTGTGGCCGATGATGGCACATTATATACTCATATCTGGCTAGTTAAGAAGAAAGATGGTAGTTACCATCCTGTCATTGATTTACAAAAAAGTTAACCAGTACACAACTCCAAGAGCACATCTAATGCTGGGAGTTCCAGAACTGGCTGCTTGTATTAAACCACAAAGTAAGTGGTTTACAGTAATATATTTAGGAAATGTATTTTTCTTCGTACCACTTAGAAAGAGAGACTGGCCATGATTTGCCTTTACATTTAAAAATCAGCAATATGTCATGATGAGATTACCTCAGGGATTTCAGAATAGTCCAGTTATTTTTCATCAAACAGTAGGGTCCATTCTGCAACATTTAGAAGAAAGATGATTCAATACTGCATTACAATGATGATATATTAATTCAGTCTGAAACAGTGGAGAAGCATGTGCAGCTTTTTAGAAAAAGTTTTCCATACTCTGCAGCAGGCAGGATTTAAGGTTAAAAGTGAAAAAATCCAGTTCATGACACAGGAAGCTAAATTTCTAGGCACTATCATTAAACCATCAGGAAGGTCTCCTTGCCCAATACAAGTGCAAGGCATTTTACAAATGGAAAAGCCATTGACAATAGCAGACTTACACAAATTCATGGGAATCATGAACTATAATAGGGAATTTATAGAGGAGTATGGAGCTATGGGTGCTCCTCTATACAAAATGTTACAGAAACAAAAGTCGTCCACTCTTTTGGAGTGGGGACCTCATGAAGATGAAGCATTTTTGCAACTGAAGGTAAAGTCAGCACAAGCTACAGAATTAATAGCACTCACACCATAGTTACCGTTTGTATTACAAGCAGCCGCAGGAAAAAATACATCATCTGTTGTACTATTACAGGAATGGCCATATGGTAGTGACAGTAAAATGGAAAAAAAGTATTATGTCCAGTGACCTTCTGCAGTGGAAATGACCACAGCAGAAGTGGGCTATCATCCATACATTCAACAACTATTAACCATTTCCTGGAGCATTAAGCAAACTGAATATCTGACTGTATTTTCTAGTGTTATAGTACAAACACTGCATCCAGCAGCAAAAGCTTTAATAGATAACTTTAAAATGAATAAAATCACAGATGGTATCAGTCAAGCTGCATTTGCAAAATGGATGGCACTTTTCGAAATGAAAACTGTCACCATACAGACAGGGGGCAAATATTATTTGTCAAATCATATGGGATATGAAGGAAAACAGCATAACTGCTTAGAAAAAAGAATGCACCTGACATACAATTTCTGGAATCTGATTTTGATCATTTTAGGCCATCCATCTTTGTAGACAGAGCATGGTTTTGGGACAGAGGTAAATATTGGACAGGATTTGCTGTAGTTCCAGAGAATCCAAAGTTGGGTTCTCCAGAGCTAATCAAGTTACCAGGGCATATGTCAGCTCAGAGGGCTGAATTAGAGGCAGTGATGTATATACTCAGGTATTCCTGTTAACATATTATCAGGCAGTGCTTATTTAGTAAATTCTTTAAGTTTACACATGGACACTTGGGTAAGATGAGACTTTGTAGACAGTGCAGGCAAACAATTATGGCATGCTGAAGTATTAAAAGACATACATAAAGTAATAACAATGTCAAACCAGTAGGGACAATACAGCATTTTAAAGGTAAAAGCCCATCAGAAACCAACAAGTGAGACTTTCAAGTTAAATGCATTAGCTGACACATTGGCAAAACAAGCAAGACAAAAGGGAACAGAACTTCCAGGATATGTATACAGAAATTAAGATGTCAGTGCCTTAAAGGAGCTAGATTAACAGTCAATTGAGGAAGATCTCATAAATATTCAAAAGAAACAGGGTTTAAAAAAAACAAACCAGTGCGTAACTGTGGGAATACCACCAAAAGAGTATTATGCGTACTGCATTACAAAAGGATTACAGTTGCCTTACATGCCATGTCAGTTAGCACATCAGTTGGTCAAGTTAAATCACCATATAATGGGATATCTAGAAGCTGATAAGCTATGGGCAGTTGTAAAAGAAAAGTACTGGAATCCAAGTTTAAAAAAAGGTCTGTAGGCAAATTGTAGAAGAATGTCTAGTCTGTTTGCAGGTAAATGCTAAAAGTAAACAAATCTCAGTTACATTGAGTACAGCTAACAGATGGTCCATGGTATGCAGTTCAAACAGATTATGCAGGTCCTTTGCCAATATCAAAGGGAGGTTACAGATACCTACTGGTAGTAATGGATATTGTCTCAAAATGGGTAGAGGCAATTCCCACCAAAACCATGAGAGCAAAGGCAATGACAGAAGTCTTATGAAAAAATATTTTCTGTCATTGGGGGTTGCCCAGGATTATTAAATCAGACAATGGTCCACAGTTTGTTAGTGATTTAATAAAGCAGATGTGTAATCTGTTAGAAATTCAGCAAATATATCATGTGCCTTATCATCCACAGTCAAACAGAATTGTAGAATGAATGAATCGTGCACTCAAGGAGTGTCTCAAAAAAGCATGTCTTGAAAAGGGAAATGCATGGGTACAACATTTACCAGGCATTCTTATGAGTATAAGGACAACACCCAACAGTATGACAGGAATATCTCCTTATGAACTCATGACAGAAAGAAAAATGCCATTACAGTTATCTTTTGATCCTTCTACACCAGACAGTAGGCCTATGTTAGAAATCAACAAGCATCAGCAATGGGTAAAACAACTTATAGAAATATGTGATTATGATGCAAGAGAGCAAGCTTTCCACATGTGGTAAAAGGTCAAAATATTACCGCCGGAAGAAAACTTTCCCTGTGAAACAAAGGTATTAGTAAAAATGTTCCAGACGGGATGGCCCTGGGATAGCAACTGGCAGGGACCTTTTGAAGTAGTGGAGTAAATAGGTCCATTGGTGTACAAAATAAAAGGTAAAAAGAAAAACAGAACAGTTCTGGAGCATAGAGATCAAATGAGAGTAGTTAAAAGCAGTAAACAAATGAAGTCACAAAAGTGACATGCATGTATTTTCTTTTCAGAAAATGAAAATAAAGCTGTCTAAAGTGCACCTGTTTGGGATACAAAAAAGCAAAAGGCATACAACATCAAATGTAAATACTTTTGTAAATATAGCCACATTTAAGTGTGTGTTAGTAAGACCAATATCTATTTTGTTTTTTACATTTTTTTTTGTAATTGTATAACAGCACCAAGAATAGCAAATACCCTGGCAGAAAAGGTATACAAAAGTAATATTACTAATATAAGGTTGTGTTGGGTAGATGATACAACATATAAAACTCAAGGTAATCTTTCTTGTCAAGGAGGACAGCAATGTCACGCTAGAACCCTTTCCTTTAATCAAAATATTACAGTCTGAAAGACTGCCAGAGAACAGGTATATGTGCAACTTTCACAATGCAAAGCAACTGTATCCTTACAAAACAATGCTGTTATAAAATGCTATACATTGTAAGGGAAAAGGACACTCCAGTTTTACACTGACTGTATAAACAGTACTGAAGAAGGGTCTGAAATAGAGCTACAGGAGGAAAATATATTGGTCAGTATTAATGATTCACTAATTATTGAAAGACAATACTCATGCCTTTTTATTATCAGAACTTTTAATAATCATGTCACAGCTAAGTTTGATCAAGTGATTAGGGTACCATCAACATGTATTGTAGTAGGACAAAAACACCAGAAAACAGTAATGCATTTTAATATCTCATTCCCTCCTGACACTACTGGCTGTAGGAAATGAACAGCATGGTACGATACTCTTTTAGGGGTGGGAACAGGTTTAGGTGCATTCAATTTGATTGAAATAGAAATATTGGCAAACAGATTTAAATTTACAGGCCAGAATATTTCACAAATTGTACATTTACAGGCACAATGGTTACCTACTATATGGACATTGCAGAAGAGACATATGGGTTTTTAAAAGTACTTTTTTTGCAACACTTTAATGACTCTTTGATTAGCAGGTTAAAGTTTGATGTTAATGTTACTAAATTTGTAGACTGGACTAAATGTACTTTGCAGTCTTTATATGTACAAATGAAAAAAATTCAGTGCAAATGAAGCTAATGTCAAATAATGAATATGTGTGGAGAACAATGTTCGAAAAATGGATTCCAAGTACTAACTAGATTAAAATGTATGGGCAGCAAACAGTCTGCACAAATGCATACTGTACAGAAAGTTTACACATTATAATGTGACCAGTTCAAAAGTAATGTGTCAAATTGTAGTTTTACCACTGGTTTTTGTACCACCATTCTAGCTGTAACAGTATTGGTCACCCCAGTTAGAGAGAAATTATATTGATTTACAAAATAAAACTCACAAAATCGAAAAATTGTGGTCATACAGCTAATGGACTGGTGTGTGGTCAGCACTCACCAGTGTATGAACCATGCGTGTTACGGCATTCTATAAATTTGTGTAAATGGACAATTTTACCTTCCAGTTTTGAAATGTTTACTGAAATATCCCCACAGTTTGTATGTATTGTAACAAATCAAAGTTTGACATTTACTAAGCAACATCCTTTTGTTGGTTGTCTTAATAATATAACTCACCTGACATGGCATAACAAAACATATGTGTTCATTCCAGAAAGCAAGGTGGCAATGCCTTTGTGATAGAATCCACAAGCATTGTCAATGATTAATGTAGGATTTTCATTAAAGTCGTTACAGAGAGTCATAAATGAAAGTAAACAGTTAATTTAGCAGTTGCAAACAGTAAATAAGACTATTCTAAGTCATGAGTTATATTCTGTAATTGTAAAAAACTAATTAATCAAGTTAGCTGAAAAAAACTGAAGGAGAGACAGCCCATAATTGGTGGGACATTTTTATAGGATGGTCTGCAAAGGAAAAAAAAGTTGTTAGACTGGATTATACACACAGTGCTTGCTATCACTGTACTAACTGTTTGGAATTGTGTTTTAACCTGTTGTATCATGACAAAGCTAAAGGTTTTGTTTCATAATATATTTTCTGTAAACCATGATAAAAAATTATGATCTAACCAAATAATACATATCAATGTAGACTGTTTTGTGTGTTTTTAAAACAAACGGGGGAATTGTTAGAGTACATTAAGGGGTTACAATTTTCTTTTCTGAAAATAAGAAGAAAAAATATTATAGTAGTTACTATGCATGTTTGGCATCCATACTATGTAGCATAACTGTTTCGTGATTAGAACAGCTGCAAGGAGAACTGCAAATAAGGATGACTCCCTAATTCCTGAAGTAATTACTAGCACAGGTACAAGGAGGACCAGAGACAGGAACGACTCCCTAAGTCTTGAAGGTTGTCACATAAATTACCTTGAAACAAAAATCAGCTTATCAGCAGACTGCATGACGTCAAAGTATTAAATTTATTCAGACAAAACAGTATAAAAAAGACTGTAACACTAAATGTTGGTAGCTGGGTATTTTGTAGGAACAGTTCTGAGGTAAATGGAGAATCATCATCTGTATCTGTACTGAAAAACAAACTTTGTACAGTAAAAGCTATAAGCTGTAACATGTAGTATGTGTCATTTATTATATAGACAAGTCATTTTATTAATAACTGTACTTAAGTTAAAGTACAGTACAATACTGACAAGTATATTCTGCTAAAATCTATCAGTTTACAGTAAAGTATGTATTTTTTTAATTTATCAGGGTCATGACTCAAGTGATAGATGGCAGCAACTATGTGCACTATCTGAACAACTTTTTTTTTAAAGAAGGGATCTAAAGATACACTTACACAGTGCAGAGTTTCACACACATATTCACAAGTAGATGAAGAGAGCAGTTAAGGAAGCTGTCCAGAATGCTGAACTTCATGTATGCTGCATATCAAAAAGACACTAGCTACATTGTAGTACTGTATTCTGTGCATCACTGCAGGGCATTTCCACAAACAACTTTTGTGATGTTTAGAGACAAAGTTACATATCTTTTTACATTTTTTTCAGCACATTTATTAACAGACCAGAAATTAGAGCAATGCATACACATATATTAAAAAAAGATAAAGCATTTTTCCAAATAGACAATGCAGACATAAATAACTTAGGAACAAGCAGTATGTACAGGTATGCTTAATGATTAACAAATAGACCCTACATGTTTATACAAAACTGATAATGAAGAAAGAGAGAGTGAGGGAGGGAGGGAGAAATGGCAAGAGAAAGAGAGAGACAGAGACATATACTGCAGAGGCACACTTATATGTTTGCCATAGTAGAAAATATTCTTGTACTATGAAACAAACTAATACATTTTAAAGCTGATAGTTGTTCATTCAGTTTTAGATTAAAGAGGACCATAGTAAAATATGCTCTGCATTTGAATCTACTTAGGCAAGCCTGCTCAGTCATTACTGTCTCATTCTCTGAGTCCACCATTAGCAAACCGCACCTTAGTTCCTTTTTTGAGAGACACTCTAACTTCTTCAATTTGGATGCAGTATATGACTGCACTGTGGGAGCCACTCGGATAGTCCACGTGATAGAGTGCTTGGGTGAATGTGTCAGGATGATTTGTATATAGCCTGCAGTTTGATGAACAGTGGCTCCCATACCCATATTGTTGTTTACAAGTTGTACCACACTTTCCCACAACGCCAGTGCAGGAGGGCACTCCCAAAATGTATGCTGCAAAATGCCTTCTCCTTTCCCATAACCTGAGCAAATGTGACCGTGTAAAAAAATGCTTTCTCAGTGCTGTGTACTAACCCAAATGCATTCTGCAAGCCTTTCCTAGTGCAATGTTTCAACAGCGAGTGATTGTAGATATTTGACAATGTTCCACAGTTATAATTTTGTCAATGAGGTAACCCTTTATAGGAGCTATAGTACTGATGCTGGGACAAATTCATTTGGCATTTTTCAGGATGGAAAGCTGTGTGAGCTAATCCTCATCACCCCACCCTGACATCACAAATGCATATCTAATTCTTAGATACCTTCAAAATTATTAGACTTGGGTTAGGTCATTTACCTACAGGTCCTCCTCCATCTGTCTGCCTCAGCAAGCTTGATGTATGGACACCCCCAAATAGGTATTTCAGACCTCCATATCTGGCTATGAATTATCTTTTTTGTGTAGCTTTTTCAGGTACTGCCATGGCATATTTAAGCTGTCTTGTGGTTGCAATGGTTGGAAGATTCCTTGTATACCAACTTAATTCCCACTGACTTGTTTCACCTACAAATGTTGCCATACATTGTGACCATACAGGCATTCAGATCCTTGCCATATTGAAAAAATGAGCACGATAGTAAGCAAATAAAAGACTGCCACTCAGTCTCCTCCCTGCCACCTTATCTGTGGCAGCATGAGCTGTATATACAGCAACACCTCTATGCTTTCCCCTCCATATGAAGAAAGCAGGCAGTTTACCTCTTTCCTAAGTCAGTTATTATTGGAGGGAACATGCAGGTGTCAGAAAATGAAGAAGAAGAGGGAAGTTACCCACTTTTAACTGCAGAAATTCTGCCCATCGAAGAAAGCTTTAGTCTGTGCCAACTGCTTGCCCAAATGAAGATCTTTGGTCAAATTTCTTTCAAGTTAATATTTGCCATTGAGTTATGGTCACTGTGTACTTTTATCCTCAAGTAGTTTGGAGTTCCTATATTCCATTTAAAGGGAAACATCAAACCAGAACTTGCCAGTTGCTTGGCTCCATTGTTTATAGGCAACATTTTGGTATTCCCTTTGTTAAAACACAGGCATAAAATCTTTCCGAAGTCTGTAAGTAACAACAGAATTTTTGGGGTATATTGGGTCAGGTACTGAGTTAATATGTATTTATTTATTATTATTTTACATTAGTTTACTGGGAAAGTCCATTTGGATGCATGTCCTTTTTCAGCAGAGGCCCAGGGAGAAAAGCCCCAGAAGTGACAATGAGGGGGGAAAAAAACATCCATAATACAAAATACATAATCATAAAGAATTGGTAGTACAGAAGAGGAAATTTACAACATATCACAGTACTTGTAAAACAAAGTATGAAACAAGTAAGACAAGCTAACTGCAGTCCGTCATAAATGAAACATATGCACAATAACTTTGATTAGTAACTATAGATGATACCAGCATTTGAATATGTAAAAACATTTCAAAGAAAAGGTAACACTGCAAGGAGGTCAATAAATCAGGGAGAATGGTGAGTGGCATGTGTATTATCCAGGAGAGGTACAGTTACAGAGCCATGAATTATTAAGGTGATTTTTCAATACTTTTTTAAAGAGGGGCAAGGAGGTAGTGGATGATAGGTTAGATGGTAAAGTTTTCCAGATTTTAGGGATAAAATTTGAAAGAAGAGATTCACCTGCCTTGTTGCTGCCTTTAGCTCTGTCAAGCAAGATTTTTTTACTAGAGCGTAGGGTTCTAGTGCTAGTATATGGCTGTAACAGTTTGCAGGAGAGTTATTGGGTTGGTATAGCAGTTTATGGACTACTATAAGTTGATTATAGAGGAACATTTGAGGGAGTTCTAACCAATCTAGCTGTTTCAGAACCTTACAATGGTGTGTCCTGTTAGGAGAATTAGTTGCAAACTTAACAATCTTGTTATAACATTATTCGAGTTTTGCTAAGTCATTTTTTTTTGGGGGGGGGGTTAATGAAAATAGGAGAGGCATAGAGAAGTATGGATAGGAAGGACTCTGTCTAATACCAATCAGTCATCAGAAAAAAGGCAGAGATGTAGACTCTAGTTTTGTACAACTCTCTCCCCTTTCAATTTGCCATAGTGCCAGCCCTGTTTAGAGGCTTAATAACTAATAAGAAAAGGTCCACTGATAATAGACACTCTTGACTAATGTCTTTCAGAAGGGTAAAGGGTATAGCTATAGCATTATTTACTTGTATGACTACTGCTGAATTCCTTTAAAGAACTTTACCTGCTGCAGTAAATTCCAGGGGAATTCCATTCTCTCCATTGTTAGCCATTGATACCCCCATTTAATCAACTGAGATATCTTTTTCTCAAACTCAGTCATAATTGTTATGGCTTGCTCCTTAATGCTTCTCAAACCCTGCATGAAAACACCTATATTGTGTAAGTGATTAGCACTTGCCTTCCTTGGGATCAACCCTGTTTACAATCGAAGAACTATTTCCAAAAGGACAACTTTGATATGGTTGTATAAAATAATCATTTAAATTCTAACATCTACATTATAGGTTCATAGGTTCATACTAGGCTATCTGCCCAAGGGCATTTATAAGCCTAGCCCAGAGATTTGTGGCTTTCGCCACCCCTTTAGTTTGAAGGAAACTATGCCCATTATTTTGCTGTGCCTCTATCAAGCAGTGACACTGAGGTAATCCCTGTGGTATATCTGCGATCTACCGGGATTTTGTTCCACAGCATAGGGAGTCTCTGGGTGATGAATCTGTCCCTCCAGCATGTCCTATTAATAACCGTGTCAAGGTTTAAGTCTCCCACCCTTGTAGTTCTGAGGGATCTAGATTTTTTGAGGTGAAGCATGTTCATCAAATCTGGGTTTGACATGGCCTTGTATGTCAGGCACAGGTCACCTCTGAGTAGCGGTGGCGACTGAATAGAGCTGGAGTTCTTTCAGTCGGGCAGCATAAGACATATTTTTGAGACCCTTTATCCTTTTGGTGAGGAACTTTTGGGGCCTTTCCAGCTGCTGCAGGTGTCGGGTCAGATACATTCCGAATGGGGCATTGTACTCAATCATTGGTCTGATGAGTGATGAGTAATGAGTACAGGGGGACGATGACCTCCCTTGATCTAGATGTGAATCCCTTCATGATCAGGTGGGCAATGTAGAAGGTCTTCCTAACTACTTTAGCAGCGTGAGTGTCAAACGAAAGGTTACTGTCAACCTGGGTCCCCAGATCCCTGATAACCTCTTCTGTGCTCAGTGGATTGTCACCTATATGGTAGCTAGGGGTAACCTTGTTTTTCCCGAAGGGTATGACTATGCATTTCTTGGCGTTTAACTTTAGGCCATGGCTCTGGCACCAGTTATCCATTTCTGTGAGACCCTTCTGAAGGATATCTGTGTCAGATGTGTTCTCGACTATGGCGCCCAGTTTGCAGTCATCTGCAAACTTTGTCAGCCATAACCCTTCTGTGTTTGCTTGTACTTCTGAAAAGTAGATTCCGAACAAGAGTGGGCCCAGGACTGAGCCCTGTGGGACACCACTTGTGACAGGCTTTGAGTCTGACATGGCGCCAGCAACTATGACCCTGTGGGTTCTGTCGCTTAGCCAGTTTGCAACCCATCTTGTGATGTATGGGTTTACATTTAAGCTGATGAGTTTTTCAATGATACCTGAGTGGGGTATTGTGTCGAAAGCCTTTGCCAGGTCAAGGTAGGCTGTATGGACTGCCTTTCCCTCATCAATGGCCTTGGTGACTGTTTCAAAAAAGTCAACCAAGTTTAAAAGGCATGATCTGCCTTTGACAAAGCCAAACTGGGTTGGATCCAAAGTCTGCAAGTTCCCTATGCCTTTATTTATGAGTTCCATTATGATCCTCTCCATAGCTTTGCAGATCAGGCTTGTCAAGCTGATGGGACGGTAATTTCCAGGGTCGGTGGAGGCACCGCCTTTGTGAAGTGGGACCACAGTTGCCGTGCGCCACTCCTTGGGTACGTATCCTGAGGTGAGGCTAAGATTAAACAGCTATCCTAACTGCAGGTTTAATTCCTCATTGAGTTCGTGGAGCACACAGCCGGGGACACCATCCGGTCCCATGGATGCTGTGTTTTTCGCCTTGGAGAGAGCAGTTCTCACCTGGGCGTTAGAGATGTTTGGGGGGCTACAATCCTCTGGTATAGATGTCTCTCCTTTTGGGGGGGAGGGGGGGAGAAGTTTGCACTGAACCTGTCAGCCAGTATGTTGGCAATGTCTGTAGGTTCAGTAATTTTCACATCATTTTGAGCTAATTCTGAGCATATCTGGGAGTTTCCTCCCAGATTTCTAACATAGCTAAAGAAGGCCTTATGATTGTCTTTTGAGTCCTTAGCGATTTTTCTCTCAAAATTTGCCTTGGATGATTTTATGAGGGCTCTTAGTTTTTTACTTATAATGATCAAAGGTGTCTTACCTTTTAAGGATTTTGCTCTATCCTGTAGTAGCTTCCTCCTTTTGTTGTAGAGCTTGTTTATGGCTGGGGTCCACCAGACTGGATTAACAAGATGTAGTGGTAATTGAAAACAAATAAGGGATCTTTTCTTAGTGTTGGTAAAACAAAACTGTTGGAAATTGTTGAGGATGCATTTACTTATCCCAAAGATACAAAGGAACTTTATAATTGAACTAATGAGTCCAACAGAAAGGGTGCCAAGGTATGGCATGACCTGTCATTTAAGACATCAAGACCAAGGGTTTGTACCATGGGTTGTTTAAGAACCTCCAGAATTGGTGATTCTAATGGTCAGCTAACATCTTTGGCAGGTTGTAAATCCTTAGATACCTGTGCACCTTATAAGACCATTTTCCATCTTCTGCTGTATGTTGCAATATGGTTTTTCATAGAAACTAGTGAATTCCCTCATGATATTCTCTAATTTACTACACACTTGTCCAATATGTTGTGATCTAATTTTAGCATGCTTTCTTCTATTTTGCTTTAGCTGGTAAACCAGGAATTTACCCAAATGGCACTCTTATACCCAAGACCTAATGTCCTCTGTCTTGAAGAATAAAAATTATATATCTTCTTCCAGCTAATTGGAGGAGTATGGGCTTTTTTATATTGTATGTGTACTTATTTGAAAAGGATTGCTATACATAACTCCAGCTACATATCCACTTCCAGCTTAATATCCTGTTCTTCCTTGCCCAAGTTCTGATAATATGCTACTTTGCCTTATTTGCACAACCTTTGAAACTCTAATTTCAAAGATTCCCAGCAAATTTAAATGGGAAAGCTGACTAGGAGACTTCTCTACATATAACACTGAATCCCTTTCCTAAGAATGTCCACTGTCTCATTCATTCTGAAAATTAGGAGATCCATCCTCCATCCCCTACCTAGAGTGATATGTCTACTTTGCTCTAAAATAACATTAATTGTTTTATGATTAAACAGTGAGGGTTGGAGAATGTTCGCTGAATTGACTTTTAACAGTAAATGAGGCTATATCAGACAATAACTAAGCCTGATGGCATTTAGGCTTCCTGGAATCATGCATTTTGGCTTCCTTGGATCATGAAAAGAAAAGCAGTCTCTTCAGGATTTATGACTTTCTGCATATCCTCCAGCTCCAAGGTGTCCATATAGTATTTTATGACCATCTGTCTTCTAATATAAATTTCAGACCTTGGGACCATATGGTCCATGATTGAATTTACAACCATAATCTTGCCCCAGCTATTTGCTGGACTATCTCTTAATTTAGTTATCAGCCAATAAACTGCAAAAAAGGATTGGTAAGTCTAATTTTTGCCATAAATGCAGCCTTAGTAGATAGGGCCATTCCCAGTCTCAAGTTGTGCATGCACAAATTCTAATTTACCTCATCCTTATAGGCTACCATACTTTCAAAATCTACTCGCAATCATATGTATTCCGCTGAGTTACCTGTCTTTATATATACAATGTTACCTTAAACTGAGTGTAATTGTGTATCATCTTTATGTATCTTAAACTGAATGTACCTGGTATCTTTGATATTTACTTTTTAAGTTTATAATATGCATTTATCTGCATTTTACTTTATTTAGGTCTGTTAAGTTGTGCTTTTCTCCCCAGACCTCCACTGAAAAAGGACATGTGTTCAGTCAGACTGTCCCAGTAAACAAATGTAAACTAAGATAAATAAATAACATAAAAGTAAACCTCTCTAGTTGACTTCAAACCCAGATAAGTCTTTGCACATGCTTTTAATTTAACATTTAAACTATAAAAACAACCCCATTCCCAAAATGATTTCAGAACTCTAGCATGCTTTCTTGCCACTTTACAGTCTTGTATAAAAACTATGCCATCCCTGTGCCGCAAAAGCCATTTTGTAATAGCGTGCCTCTTGAAAAGAATATTAAACTCTCCAAAATTTAGAGCGGTACATACAAACATTGTGTAGACTAAACAAATCAATGAACATGAAGTAATTAAAGATCAAGCCAGAAAGTCAGCTAGCAGCAACACAAAGCCAAAGATCTTTCTGATTGCCAGGAAAGCAGACTGCAAAAGATGCTGGCATGGCACCAAATCCCTCAAGTGAGTAGCAGGGAAAAATATTCACAGTAGCTCCAGCTATAGTACAAACACACTTAACCTTCGAGCAATCACCCCTGTTCCTTTGTTAGCTTTCTCTACTTATTTGCATACGTTCTGCAATTAAAAGCAATAAACTTTTCAATATCTTTAGCAGAAAAACAATTTATAGAGAGTATTGTCCTCTTGAAGACCTTCCTTGATGGGATGATTAATGTCCATGCAGTCCTCCTCTTCCCCTGACGCTAATAGCTCACATCTGTTCACTCTTAGAACTATGGGAGCCAACTGCTAGTGTGTGGGTGACTTCCTTAGTCTCTAGTTGCTTTCCCCCAATTGTGTTGATAGGTTCTCAGACATAGTTAGCCTTGATACGTGGAGGTTAATGAATAATGCCAGAATGGCAGTGAACTTCCTGGTCTTGAGATATGTTTGAGCCTCTATCACGCCATGTCCTCAATTTGAATAGCTGCTTGCTTTTCATCATATAGAATTATTAGGTAATTTGCAATAAGCTACCTTGCTGGAACTTACCATCATAAGGTGATCTGCAAATCAGTTGCTAGTCAGAGTATTTCATCATAAGCATCACTGGATATTTCAGCTGTGTGGGTATACTATATAGCAGAATGTCCAAACAGCAGCAAAGGCTTTCCTTTGCTTCACAGCATTAGTGCTGGAACAATTTGTCCTGATGGTCATACATGTCAAAGGGTTTCCTTTCCTGGGCCTTTAAAAAAACACAAGATCTTTATCAACAAACTTTAAGCATCTCATTATAATCTGCCATGGATTGCCTTTTTCTTACTTCAAGGGCCTTACTACCTGGCAGGCACACTCCAGAACAAGTGGGTGATCTGTTGATATTTTATGTTCTTTTTGTAGATGCTCAGCAATCAACCAAAGTTACCTTTCTCCATAATTTCTGACAAACCAATCAGTCCAAGATTGCTTATGTGCTGCCTATTTTCAATGTGTTCAACTCGAGAGAGAGAGAGAGAGAGAGAGTGCGTCTTTTAAGACTGTGGCATAGCAGTCTTGCAGATATGAGGCTTAGATGGTCAGAGACAACTCCAAAAAAAGGTGATCTTGGCAACACAGACACACACACACACACACACATATATGCAGTGCATTTTTTGCCTTTATAGCTGCAGTGTCCTCTAGAACCTGAGACACCATTTGAGTTAAACTACCAAACTTCTCTGCTACTGCCAAAGAGCCACCAGACACCAAATAGTGCAAGTAAAAGCACAGGCACTAACATGCATTGTAGCACAGATAACCTCAACTTTAGCTTAATTAGACCCATGTTTGTCTGTCTGGGAATATTGCTCCTATTAGGACAGCTAAACTTCATTATTGGAAAATGTACATTGTTTTATGTGTTTATTTTAAGTTAAGAGATTATTAGAGTGTTATGGGGGTGTGTTTGATGTTTTGTTTGAGGGTTTTCATTAAAACAAAAAGTCTTGTAAAATGTGATATAGGTTCCACTGCTGATAAGAAAAAAAATGTATAAAGGATCACCCTGCCAAACATTGGTGAGGGCATGTATCAAAAAAGCTGGAAATAGACACACACAGAGATATATATATATATATATATATATATATATATATATATATATATATAATAGGTGGTAATAATGATGTCTTACTATAATGGTAACACTTTCCATATCATCTTGGAATGTCAATAGCATCACAGGTATAGACAAAATGAAAGAATATTTAATTATATTAATAAATACAGACTGCAAATAGTAATACCACAGGAGTTACACTTGGAAAGAAATGAGCTTGTAAATTTGACAAAGAAAGGATTTCAGGATGAATATTCAGCAGAATATCAGGGACAGAGGAAGAGAGAAGTAACTCCTAGAGGAGCTCCAACTGTGATAGAAGAGCAAAAAAAAAAAAAGCTAATAATGTCACATTTGTAGTAGTAAGGGGCTACTGGCAAGAGATGAAGATACACTGGCATGTATTTATATTCTACCAAAAACAGCTATTATGGAGCTTTAAAAAAATTGGAAGAAATAATCAGCTTTCACCAGGGAATATTACTTATAGGTGGGGACTGGAATTTGATTTGCAGCAACGAGGATGCATCTGGGGGACCCAGAAGGGAAAATACAAGAAAAGAGCATAAATTTCTGAAGGAATGTATGAAAATATTTGGTATGGAAGATGTGAATTCAGTAAATTCAGCAGTAGGAACTTGGAGAGAGCTTACATATTACTGTATTTCTTCGTAAATAAGACCTAACCAGAGAATATGGCCTAGCATGGTTTTCCAGGGTGGTCATGATATAAGCCCTACCCCAAAAATAAGCCCCAGTTAAGATTGTCAACAACAAACAATGGACGTGTTGAATTATAAAATAATATTATTGACACCCGTTGACTATCATACTGTGTTCACCATTTTTGGACCATTAGGACAACCAACTTCTTCTTTTTGCAGAAAGTCATAAGATTCTTTCCCTGGGAGTCCTCCATGATTCTTATTGTAACCCTAATCATCACTCACACTTGATGGTTGAGATCCTTGGCTCATAAACATTGGAAGGTGTACTTTGACCAGTCAAAGTACAGACATTGTGTGTAAAGCAGACGTACTTGATAATGAACGGCTGTGGTTGTGTCTTCTTAACTGTCACCATTTTGTGTTGCCACTCCGGTCTCGTAAGTCTTCAATTAAAGCCCCCCAGACAAGGTGAGTGCAAAAAGAAAGAGCTATTCCGTTGAGTACAAGAAAGAAACCGTGGAGGACTCCCGGGGAAAGAATCTGATGGCTTTCTGCAAAGAGAAGAAGTTAGATCTCCAAATGGTCCAAAAATGCTGTGCAGCATACGATAACCTCAGTCAACAGGCCAATGAGGGAAATGCTAAGAAGTGCAAGTGTGAATCAAGTCGGCAACCATTATTTCCTGAGCTGGAAGACATCATCTGTGAATGGACTGCTTTGGTTGTGCGCAGGGCTGATATTCAAGCATTTGCCCTTGCAATGGCACCACAGTTAGAAATATCCCCAGAAGAATTCAAAGCATCGCAACATTGGCTGGATGGCTTCATTCAGTGATATGAACCGTCTCTAAGAAGCTCAACAACACTGTTCAAGCTAGAAGATACTGAAGTTATTAAACGTGCACTTGCATTCAAGTCCTTTGTTGATGGCATTGACATTTCTGTATACTAACTCTCCAACATGATTGCTATGGATGAAACTTCAGTGTTTATAGGCCAAGGATCTCAAACAACAATTGATCAGAGGGGTGCCTCGTCAATCTACATTCCTTCCACCGTTTACGAGGGTGCACGTGTTACCTGTATTTTGGCAATTCGTTGAGATGGAAAGAAAACCCCACCTCTAGTCATTAGTAAGGGTAAGAAAGATAAGATTGAACGTGTTTCGGGCATTTACATTCTTGAAACTGAAAAAGCCTGATGCACACAAGCAGTTATAAGTAAGTGGGTCGATGTAATGCTGCCACTTGTTTTGCGAGGTGGTGAAAGAGGTCTGCTAGTCTGGAATTCAGCCAGCACTCACCGCACTAAAGACATCAAGAAATTCCTTGCACTGAGAAGAATAGGTCAAATAATTATTCCCGCAAGAATGACTGCCTATCTCCAGACTCTTGATATTGCAATAAACAAACCATTCAAGGACCATTTGCACATGGAACTCAATATTGCAAAAAACAAGCCATTCAAGGACCATTTGTGCATGAAACTCAATGACTACATTGAAAATAGAATGGAGAGAAATCAGCATGGAAACTTTGTGAAGCCTAGCCTACAAGAGGTCGTGACTTGGGTGAAAAATTCATTGGCTACTTGGACAAGCAGTGCTCATTTAAGGATAGCTCTGTTGCTAGGCATGACAGATTGGGGCCAATGGTTCTACAGAAAATGGAGTCACAAGAAATTCAGGCCAGAATTCGGGGGGTTGGAGACTTATGACAATGTTCCAGAAGAAGATGACATGACTGTATTTGAATAACTTTTCCATTATTGGGGCAACAGAATGGATTGCTTCTGCTTCCAGTTTTATTCCCCTACTCCAATACGAATGTATTGAGATTTTTCTGCACTTTCTGTTAAGCATGAAATATTGCACTGTGAAAGCCAAGGTGTAGATATTCTGAAGCTGAAATGTTTGTTGCACTGTTTATGTAGAATTCTCACACAACTGTTAACGCATTACTTAGAACTGTTGCCCTATAACAGAAAAGTAACAAATAAATGTCAATCTGTGTACATGAATAAATGTCGATTTTTGTACATGAATAAATGTCGATTTGTGTACATGAATAAATGTTGATTTTTGTACATGAATAAATGATTAAATGTAGATTGTTGAATGGAGGGGAGGTAAATAAGGCAACCCGTGATAATAAGCCCTAATGCATATTTCAGCAGGAGAAAGAGTATAAGACCCGGTCTTATTTTCGGGGAAATATGGTATGAGTGGCGGGATGTCACCCGGGGCTGGGATCCGGACTCTGACGGGACACCCAGTCATCCTTAACCCCTGGAGGCTGCAAAACCATGCCGTTTCCCTGTGCCCTCGGAGCCTCTCAGGGGGACCCCATGGAACTACCCTCGACCACCAAGGGGCAGGCCCACTCTCATTGGGACTTCCATGTCCCCCTCCTTTCCGGTCCAGAGTACCGCGGTCCCCGTCTCCCGCATATCCCCTTGCAGGCTGCCAAACCGTGCCATGTCCCCATGCCCTCGGAGCCTCTCAGGGGGACCTCCCTCTGATCCCAGCCAGCCCCGTGCAACTTGCCTCAGCCACCGAGGGACAGGCCCACTCTCATCGGGACTTCCACATCTCCCTCCTTTCCAGTCCAGAGCACCACGGTCCCCATCTTCCCCCAGATCTCCTGAAGGCTGCCAAGTCCTGCCATGTTTCCGTGCCCTCGAGGGCCTCTCGGGGGGCTTCCCTCTGATCTCGGCCAGCTGCGCAGAACTCCCCTCAACCACCAAGGGGCAGGTATGCTCCCATCAGGGCTTCTGTGTCCCCCCTGCTTTCCCATCCATAGGCGTTCTGGGGACTTTGCGATATTTCGGGTACCGGGTAAGGTTGGATGCCTCCCCCCTGCCTGGCAGGAGTTCCCCAGGTCCTGCAGACTCCCACCAGTCACTCCCTTGAGGACTTCCATCACGGGGGCTCTGCCTGCCCCCTCTCATCCAGGCAGGAGCTCTCCTGACCCCACAGCCTTCTGCCATTGGCTCCCTTAAGGACTTCCACCTGGAGTGGGGGATGATCCAGACCCCCTCATCTGGGCAGGAGAGCTCCTTCCCTGTCTGCTTTCTGCCTCTCTCCCCCTTCCGGACGTCCATCCCGGAGTGGGATGTGGTTCGGACCCC
>NC_056725.1:1378805184-1378807684 GCF_019279795.1 Protopterus annectens | reverse complement strand
CTTATAAACAAAGACATTGGCAACCTTCAAACACTGGACCCCACCCAGTTTGGGTTTGTGAAAGGCCGATCTTGTCTCCTGAACCTGATTGACTTCTTTGAATCAGTCTCCAGAGCCATGGACAAGGGTAAGGTGGTCCACACAGCCTATCTAGACCTTGCCAAGGCCTTTGACACCATCCCCCACTCTGGAATCATAGATAAACTTACTAAGTTGAGTATTAATCCCTATGTCACCCAATGGGTTGCTAAATGGCTTACTGATAGAACCCACACTGTAAAAGTAGCCGACTCCAAATCCAGCTCCAGACAAGTGACAAGTGTAGTACCTCAGGGTTCAGTCCTGGGGCCGCTCTTGTTTGGCATCTACTTCTCTGAAGTACAGGTCAACACTAAGGGACTCTGGCTAACAAAGTTTGCAGATGACTGCAAACTGGGAGCCATTATTGAATCCCCAAATGATGTGGATACTCTACAAAAGGGCCTTACAGAAACAGATGCTTGGTGCCAGAGCCATGGGCTCAAGCTCAATGCCAAGAAATGTATTGTTATCCCCTTTGGGAAAAACATGTATCCATGAATTACCATATAGGTGGCAGTACACTAAACACAGAAAGTGTGATAAGAGACTTAGGGACACAGATGGACAGTGGTCTCACCTTCGATAACCACATCGCCACAACAGTCAGGAAATCCTTCTATGTGGCACACCTCATCACGAAGGGCTTTTCATCCAGAAAAAAGGAGGTCATTGTCCCACTGTACTCATCCCTCATTAGACCCATTATAGAATACAACGCCCCATTTGGTATGTACCTCTCAAGACTTCTGCAACAACTGGAAAGGCCTCAGAAATACCTCACTAAAAGAATCATAGGCTTAAAGCAGATGCCCTACGCTGACCGCCTTAAAAAACTCCAGCTATACTCTGTCGCATATCGTCTACTCAGAGGCGATCTCTGCTTAACATACAAGGCCATGTCAAACCCAGAGCTGTTGGACATGCTACACTTAAAGAAATCCCAATCCCTCAGAGCTACACGCTCCAGGGATCTAAACCTTGTCATCACAATAAACAAAACATGCTGGAGGGATAGGTTCCTGACCCAGAGACTCCCCAGACTCTGGAATAGATTGCCCATACATGTCAAGCAGAGTGCCTCTTTGGACCTCTTCAAGAGGAACCTTGACATTTGGATGTGAGAAAGGAAATTCACCCCAGGGACCACGTCAGTCGCCCTGCTAGACAGGGGTCCAGGAAAGTAAATAATGTGGGAAGAAATAGCCAGGGAATTGTTATGGCTAGGCTTGTATAGGCCCTAGGGCTGATAGCCTAGTACCAACCTATGAACCTATGAAACTATGAACCAACACCTTTTCTGGGGTCTGATAAACGTCAGCATCAGGTGCTTTAACCTGACATTTGGTTCATCCCACAGTGCCAGTTCTGCTTACCAAAAGTGGCCCACTGGGTGCTCACATTCCACGCCCAGCTCCAAGCCAGCGAGTCAGACTTCTTACTCATTTAAAGTTTGAGAATAGGTTGAGATCGTTTTGGCCCCAAGACCTCTAATCATTTGCTTTACCAGATAAAACTGCATCTGCCGAGCACCAGCTATCCTGAGGGAAACTTCGGAGGGAACCAGCTACTAGATGGTTTGATTAGTCTTTTGCCCCTATACCCAGGTGGGATGACCGATTTGCATGTCAGGACCACTATGGACCTCCACCAGAGTTTCCACTGGCTTTGCCCTGCCCAGACATAGTTCACCATCTTGCAGATCCCACCAGGTGCGCTCACGTTCCACCTCCCCAATGGGATGGGTGAGACAAGACAGCGGTGTGCTCCCCACGAGGGGTGGAGGGATCCTGCCTCAGCCGGCATGCCAGCCCTCACTTTCATTGTGCCATGGGGTCTCCTGCCCACCCTCATACTCATCCACTTGTTAGACTCCTAGGTCTGTGTTTCAAAATGGGATGGGTGGGTCACTGACGTCTCCACGAACCCTAGGCACCTGAGGTGAGCCCGCTGGCCCAGCGACGGGATGTGATTGGGCTGCACTGAGGGTAGTCCGGCCCAGTTGACAGTCCCGCAGTGAGGGCGGGGGTGGGTGTGGCAGTGGCCATCTCTCACGACCTCGGGGCATGGCGAGGGCTGATGCTGTGGGCTGTATCACTCCCATCTGGGTAGGGGAGCTACCTTCCACGTGGCCTTCCCAGCTGACCCAGAGCCGGTCGCAGCACACTGCCTCAGAGGAAGTGCGCCCGACAACAGCCAGCATGCCCGGGGAGGGGGATCTGCCTCACACAGGTGGCCGGCGTGGCCGCTGAGTTGAATCCTACAGGTGGACCGCGTGGACCCCACCCATTTACCTCTGAATGGTTTCATGCCCTCTTGAACTCTCTCTTCAATGTTCTTTTCAACTTTCCCTTACGGTACTTGTCCAATAGCTGTCTCATGACGGTGTTTAGCCTTAGATGGAGTTTATCACCCAATTTGG